>NW_015386515.1:1462019-1490178 GCF_001527695.2 Protobothrops mucrosquamatus | reverse complement strand
CTCACACACACACACACACACACACACACACACACACGATTCGTTTGGGGATGGTGACTTTGAGCTAAGCCCCTGAGTGGTACCAAGGAGGTTTAAAAATGCTCACCAGAACTTGGAGGTGAACTGCACTCTCCTCTGAAATGATGTGTTGGGGGGCACCGTGTAGTTGGTAAACATGTTGTATAAAAAGTTTGGCTAGTGCACATGCCAATGGAATCTTTTGATATGGCACAAAATGCACTTGCTTTGAGAACAAATTGACTATCACCCATATAACCATATTTTCTGAACTTTCGAGGAATTCTATGAAATCCATGGAGATCTCTCTCCATAATGCTGATGGTTCCATTGCAGTTTGAAGGAGTCCTGGGGTTTTCCCTTGCCATCGCTTGGCTGAAGCACATATGGGACAACTCACCACATAGCTTTCAATGTCCTTTTTCAGTGATGGCCACCAGAACTGCCTCTTAACAAGGTATAAAGTTTTAACCCAAAATGTCCAGCTGGTTTGGAGTCATGACTTTTCCCCAACACCATTAGTCTTTGGCTCTCTGGCATGTACAGCTTAGCCCCCACCCAGACCAATCCATCTCAAACTAAGCATTCATTTTTTTTGTATTGAAACCAGGTGTCCTCCTGTAGCGTGGCTTTAAGGGCCACAGTTACTTCATTGTCTATTTGTTATAGTTCCTTAGCCTGTGCTCGAGTGGTTACTGGAGCAGCCAGCTGGCAAGACAGGATCACCGATTTAATTACATCTGCTTTAGAGCAATTATATTGAGACATTCATAATAAAGCATCTGCCAGGAAGTTCTCCCCCCCCCTGCCAGGAAGTTCTCCCCCCCCGGAAGTAGCGTAAGGTAAAATTGAAGCAATTAAAGTACTGTGCCCATTGGACTTGCTTGGGGTTTCAGTGCTTCGAGATTTTTGTGATCAGTCCATACCTCAAAAGGCATTTGCTTTCTTCGAGGAAGTGAATCCAGGTCAGAAGCGCCCAGCCTCTTTTTCCCATACTGCCCACTTTTGTTCAATTTTTGGCAGCTTTCTAGAGGTGTAAGCGGATGGTTGCAGCTGACCCTGCTCGTTTCTCTACAGTTTCCCCACAGCTACTTCATTACCATCAGCCTGAATGATAAACGACTCATTCGGGTCTGGATGTTTCAGGACGGCTCTGCTGCAAACAACCGTTTTAAGTTTCTCGAATGTCGCCTGACATTCCAAAGTCCATTTCAGGGACTGGCTGGGTTTTGGTTTGTCCTCCCCCTTTGTTTTTAAAAGATTAGTGATGGGGAGTGCCATTTGGATGGGATGAACTGGCGGTAGAAGTTTGCAAAGCCTAAGAAACTTTGCAGTTATTTCCTAGTTCAGGGCGGAGCCCAGTCCAACACTGTTTGAACTTTTTGGGGGTCCATCTCGATCCCATCGTGCAAAATGCGATAACCTAAATAGTCTATTTTGCTTTGGTGGAACTCGCACTTGGATAGTTTAGCATACAGTTTGGCAGCTTTTAATTTCTTGAGCACTGCCCTCACCAGCTTCACATGCTCAGGCATGGCTTCAGTGTAAATTAAAATGTCATCTAAATACACCCGCACCCCTTTGTACAGGTACTTGTGTAGGACCTCATTTATCAATTGCATGAAAACTACAGAGGTGTCTTGGAGGCCAAATGGGAGGACTCTAAATTGGAAGTACTCCAGTGGGCAGTTGAAAGCTGTTTTCCATTCGTTCCCCTCTTTGATCCTCACATGATAATAAGCCTCTCGTATGTCCAGCTTAGTAAATATCTTGCCTTTGGCTAGGTGGGCTATCAGGTCCTTCATTATGGGCATGGGGTAAACATTTTCCATGCACACCCCATTAAGCCCTCTATAATCAATGTATAAACAAAGTGAACTGTTCTTTTTCTTTCTGAACAGGACAGAGGCTGCCACCTGGGATCGTGCTGGTTGAATGAATCCACGGTCAAGGTTTTTGTCAATGAATGCCCGTAACTCATCTAGCTCTTTTGGGGATTATCAAATAGAGCTTCTGTTTGTGTAATTTAGCTCCCTGTAGGATCTCGATGGCACAGTTTGTTGGCCGGTTAAGGGGGGAGTTTGTCCGACCCCTTCTCGCTGAACACCTCTGTCAGGTCCCAATACTCTAGAGGGATAGAAGCAAGGTCCTCCTTCTGTTCTCACGTTGCCACCCCTGATTTGCCATGTGAGAGAGCTGCTTCTCGAGTCTTCTCAGCCCTGGGGAAATGACAGTTCGCTCAGATCTTTAGTAACCTCTTATTCCAATTTATGTAAAGGTTCCACTTTCTCAGCCATGGCAGCCCTAGCACCAAGGGGCATTCCATTCCAGGCACTACTATAAAGGTTAGTGTGACTGTATGGGCCCCCATTCACATTTCTATGGGCTTGGTGATGAACACCTCTGGAATACCCCTCACTACAGATCCATCTAGCTGGCAAAACGTGATTGTTACTTTCAACTGCCTTAACCAGATCCCCAACTTCTCTATGAGGGCTGGGCTGACCAGGCACCTGGTGCAGCCCAAGTGTAGGAAGGCCAGTATGGTGATTCTCCAAAGCTTGGAAATTTAACTCTATAGGAACTCTATAGGTGCGATCAGGCCACTTACCAGGGTCATCAATGTTGGTATCAGTCAGCCTCTGGGCTTTGCCTGGTGGGTTTGGAGTTTCCTTGTTCCTTTTTGAGGAGGGGGTGAACTTGATGACCTCCATCCCTTTCAGTGCCGTCTCTCTGGGCTGCTGTGGTGGCTTGGTGGTCTTCCCAATAGGACTAGGAGCACTCTTCTTGGTGGGATGGCTGGTCTTGCATTCTGTTGCTCAGTGCCCTTCCTGGCCGCACTTGAATCGGGGTGGAGCGCAGCTGTCGGTTAGATGGCCTTTCTGTCTCTCTCTTCTCTGGAGGTGACTTCTTCCATGGCCGAGCTGGGCGGTACTTGTTTCGTGCCTGGTCGATTTCCACCTCTTCAGCTAGGACATACCAGTTATGGAAAGTCAAGGGGGCTCACCTCGAGATGCAAGTGTTGCATAAGTCGTCATACAGTCCATCTTTGAAGCATCTGATGAGGATGTCTTGTGGCCAGTTGTTGAGTTGACAGGCCAGGTCATGGAATTCGTTGGTGTATTCAGCTACCCCTCTATGACCTTGGCAAACAGTTTGATGCCATCTCTAGCTTTGCGGACAGCCAGGGGGTCCTCAGATCGACAGTGGAGCACTGTCAACGCGGTCAAAGTTCCTCAGTTCCAGAGCATTTGTGTTGTGAAGTGTCACCATGCAGCGGGCTGCAGCCCCTTCCAGTGCCAGTATGATGCTCTTCACCTTGGCGCCTTTGATGGGTATTTCTGGGCCATACTTCTGCATGTAAGTCAGGACATGGGCCAGGAAGAACCCCAATTGATGAGGGTCCCCATCAAATTTCACACCAAGGGATGAGGTCTTCTGACTTTTTATTCTCACTGGGCCAGTCCCCGCGGGGGCGCCTGTCCTGGCGGGTCCCCTGGGTGCCATGCCTGTGGCCGTGATGACACTACTAACATCACCAAGATTCCTGTTGTGGTGTCCAGCGGCGAAGCTCTCCACCCGTCTTCCTCCTCTTGGGTGCACTGGCATTCACTGGCTGTAGCTTTGGCGTGAAATTTGTGTGCCTTGGGGGTTTGGAAGACATCCATCATGAATTGCATGGCTTGCTTCATTAGGTGGTCGGCGTACTTGGGTTCTCCACCTTCCTCTTCCTCCTCAAGCTCTTCCAATTCCGGTTGCCATTCATGTCGTCGGCCGCCATAACTGCCCCGGGTGAGAGTCATCCCTTTGGCTCTCCGTTCCCAGTTATCTTTCTTACCTATGGACCACCTAGGCAAAATCACACAGATACTTGTACAGTTAGCACACCACACACACCGGGCTGTGTGCCCTCTCCACTTCTCTCTATACCAACGACTGCATCTCAAAGTATCCATCTGTTAAAGTACTGAAGTTTGCAGATGATACAACAGTGATTGGTCTCATTCAAGACAATGATGAATCTGCATACCGATGGGAAGTTGAACGACTAGCCTTGTGGTGCGGCCGGAACAATCTTGAACTGAACATACTCAAAACTGTAGAAATGATAGTAGATTTTAGGAGAAGCTCTCTTATTCTACAACTTCTTAACAATTTAGACAACATAGTATCAACAGTAGATACCTTCAAGTTTCTAGGTTCTATAATATCTCAAGACTAAAAATGGACACCTAACATCAAAAATGTCATCAAAGCACAACAAAGAATGTTCTTCCTGCATCAACTCCGAAAGCTCAGATTGCCCAAGGAGCTGCTGATACAGTTCTACAAAAGATTTTTTTTAAAATTTTATTAATAATACAAAATTAAAAACACATTGGACATAGATATGATGTCACTGGTTCCATACATATTCCAACATTTTACAATAGTATTAGTACTCATATAGACATATAGTTCTTGAACTTTGCTCACTATTTATAATATACTATTAACACTTTTCCCCTTATTTCTATATATCTATTTATCTTTTAAATATACATTTGTCTATAATCTATATTTTATTCTAGCACTATACATTTATCTTGACTACCCTCTTATTGTCTATCCAATCATAAAATTGTTCCCAGATTTTATAGTACTTGGTTTCACTTTTGTCCTTGAGTTCCCATGTAAGTCTATCCATTTCAGCGCAATTGAAAATTTTTAATAATATTTCCTCTTCGGTTGGAGTATCTTTCTCTTTCCATTTTTGTGCGAAGGCTATTCGTGCCGCTGTTACTATATGCAGTAGTAAATAATTTGTGTCTTTCTTATATTTTCTTTCTATAATTCCCAATAAGAAAAATTCCGGTTTGGCTTCTATATCTATTTGCAAAATTTCTTCCAACCACTTCTTTATTAAGTTCCAAAATTTTTGTGCCTTTGGGCACTGCCACCACATGTGGTAGTAATTCCCAACGGTCTCTTCATACTTACAGCATATCGAGGATTTCCCCTTGTTCATTCGTTCTAATCTTGTGGGAGGGAGGTGCCATCTATAAAACATCTTATAGAGGTTTTCCTTATAGGAGGTTGCTAGAGTAATTTTTAGATTTTTCCCCCATAAACTTTGCCAAATATCCAAATCAATATTGTGCCCAAAATATTTACACCAAATTATCATTGTTTCTTTCACCTGTTCCTCAATCATATCTTGCTCTAATAAGTATCGATATAATTTACTTATAGTCCTGCCTTCCCTGCTTAATAGGATTTTATCTAATTCTGAAGAATCTTGCTTTATGCTCCGTTCCTTTTTGTCTTTATTAAATTTGGATTGAATTTGAAGATACGCCCACCATTCCAGATCAATTCCTTCTTCCTTTAATGTATTTCTCGCTTTTAATTCTCCTTTCTCATTCAAGATATCTTTATAGGTGACAGCACCCCCATGTTTTATCAAATTTGGATGTGTATACATTTCTAAGTTCTACAAAAGAATTATTGAGTCTGTCATTTGCACCTATATGGTTTGGCACTTCAAGACAGACACAGACTTCAATGGATAGTTAGAACTGCAGAAAAAATAATTGCTACCAGCCTGCCTTCCATTGAAGACCGGTATATTGCACGAGGCAGAAAGAGATCTGTGAAAATATCTACACACCCCTCACATCCTGGACATAAACTGTTTCAACTTTTTCCCTCAAGACGAAGCTATAGGGCATTGCACGCCAGAACAACTAAACACAAGGACAGTTTTTCCCCCTGGCCATCACTGTTAAACAACTAATTCTCACAACACTGTCAAACTACCTAGTAGGGCTGTATTACTATTATCCTTCTCATCTTTCCTATTACCTATTTCCTTGTCTTCTTATGACTATAACTTTGTTGCTTGTATCTTGTGATTTATATTAATCGTTTTATTTAGAATCCTAATATGATTTATGTTGATTGCTTATTTAATATCCTATGGCTATCACTGAGTGTTGTACCTTTTGATTTATGATGAATGTATTTTATCATGATTATGATCATGATTTATCACTTGTTGCTTGTATATACACTGAGAGCTTATGCACCGGAGCCAAATTTCTTGTGTGTCCGATCATACTTGGCCAATAAAGAATTCTATTCTATTCCATTCCATTCCATTCCATTCATCTTATTAGGGACTAGAACTGGACACAGTATTAGAGAATAAAAGGAAAGAATAAATTGTTGCCTGGAAACTGTATTTTGGTTGAAGAAATTTAAATTTATCATTTTTTAAAGCCATCTCACAGTGCTGATTCATGTTTAGTTTTCAGTAAATGGGTGTAGGAAGACCTTTTTCAGAAGTACCATGATGAGGTTGCTATCTCCACGTGTGCATTTGTTTTTTGTTTCCTCAATGAAGGACTTGTACTTTTTTCTTTAACATTTCTTTCTCTTGCTTTCAGTCCATTTCTCTAATCTGTTATTTTTTTTTAGTTTTGTTTTTTATATTGCCATCCAATTTTCAAGCTTAATTAGTTGTCTGACCATGGGTGGCATTTCATAAATAAATAAAAAATAAATAATGGACTATCACAATCAGAGGCAATGGTAGCTTTTGGTGAGGCCAGCCCAGAATATTAAAGTAGAGTTGGTTCGGTTGACTATAAGCATTTCAAAAATATTGAAGAAAGAGATATGTATGAGGGAACAAACATCAGAACAATAAAGTAAGAATCTATGAAAGTGATTGTTTTTGAAGGGCAGTTGGGAAGTTAATGCATTACATTTGCACAAAGCTTCAAGCATCTCAGTGCCTTTAGAGGGCACCCCAGTCCTCTCAAAATGTTTATGCTAAAATAGGACAGGGGATTGACGGAGCCATTTCTAGTTCCCTTGGAAAAACAATCTTGTCTCCAAATGATGACTCTGCATATTTAATGTGGTTTGAAAGAGATCATAGAACTAACTCTTCATTCTGCTTTTCAAGAGTAATTTTTCTTCAGTGGAGCTTCTCTAGTCATTATAAGGATTAGACAACCATTTGTCTCCAGCCACAATAATTTTAAAAATATTTTTTCCAGGCTTCTGGGGCCACTGGGGAGTGTTGATATAATACTATCACTAAAAGTCACAAGATGGAATGTGTGGCCTTTCCCCCCCACTACTCTTGGGGAGAGAGTGATGAGTAAAATTATCCTTATGGAAATTTGTTCAACATTTTTCCTCTACCTTTTGGTGATATGAACTTGGGGATGAGGGTGGCAATTACTCTGGGATTACTCCTGCAGTAGTGGGATCTTATGATGTAGCCCATGAGTTGTTTGCCCCTGAAGCAGGCAGTCAGCTTGGCAGCCTTTACTTGCTGATTATGCTTCTTTGCACATTCTTTTTTTTCTTCCATATGATTCCTACTATGAAAAAGGATTGGCTCAGAAGAGCAATTGGGTGGATGGTATAAAAGAGGGGGACTGAATATAAATGTTCTTTGGAAACAAGCATTCTAGATTCAAAGATAAGAGAATATACAGCACAGGTCAGAAACTATGGTATAGTATTGTAAAAATATTCCAGTTCAAGCTCAAGCACGTTGAATTCACATGGGTTTATGTAGTTTTTTTCTGCATTGAAGTGATTTTCCATTGCCTTCTGGGATTTTAATAATTTAATAATTTCCCACTCCTGTCTATAGAACTGATTTTTCATAGTGGCCTCTTATCCATTATTAGGCAAATCTGACTTGGCTTAGCAGTTTGAGAACAGTCAGCAAGCTAAGTATTGTCATCCAGTTGGACATTATGTTTAATTAATGTAAACTAAACAGAGATACTGTCTTGCAATTTTCTTGGCAACATTATGTAAAGCATTTTATATTGGTATAACTTGAATTATTGCATTTAGGTCAGATGAAAAGAGGACAGAAAGACTCTCTCAATTTGCAAAATGTTTGGTGTCCTCTTTGCTTGCAACATAAATAGTAGCTGATACATTCCAGATATTTTGAACCTCAGTTTCCATTAGAGTCCAGCCAGCTTTACAGTCTTTCTCCATCTTTGGATAATTTTTTTTGGGGGGAGGGGTCATGTTTTAATTAGAAGATAATAAGACAAATAATATATTTACTGCCCAGCATGCCTGTTTTTCTGACCTTTGGAACTGATGCCTCAGTTGGGTTTATTCCCACAGCCCATGTTTTTTGGGGTCCCTGGCCATGTGAAGAAGTTGGAAGGTCTTGCTGTTTCACAAGGTTGGGGATATTAACTGATTTTGTCACATTTTTGAGTCCTCAACGGTAGTGTGTTAATCTTTCTTGGTTTTTTTTTTATGTTCTTCATTGGTTTTTGTAAACTGTCATATACCTTTGAAAGTTGGATAAAAATACCTTAAATTGATGTATTTCTTGGCCATATCTGCTCTTTTAGGGAGACCAAACAGGAAAAGCTGAGTCACCTCCCTGGAAAGGGCAGAGGAGCTGTTAGTTTTACCTGTGGTCTAAAAATAGAACTTGCCTGCTATGCGTATTTTCAACTAGATGTGTGTTACAGTATTATAGTGACTCTCCCATTCTGCTTCTAAATTTCCCCAAACTGCTTTTTGACTAGGGCTGAAATTCATACTCATAGCTATAACATTTTAATTTCCTGAGAGCCATGAAGTTTTGGATTCATTCTGTGCCCCGTTCTTTCAGATCTTTCCCTGAACAGATTCCATTTCATAGACAAGGAGACAATGCTATGAAAATTAGCAAACTTTGCAAGGGCTGCTGCTAAACAGAGAAAATATTTTATCAAAAGTTCCTAAGGTTTTCTAACTTTACTTGCTGTAATAGCACTGTTTTAATGTTTTTATTGATTTCTGTACATTTTGCTATATTTTGTTAAAGTTTGGTCACTGTTGTGCAGGTTTTATTTTATGACCAGTGGTCAAAACAATAAATTGATGGATTCATGATTAATTGATTCCATTTAATCACAGGACTTAAGTTCCATGTAAATGTTACTGCTCTGGAAAGGGTTGAGTATTTTTAGTGGAATTTATATGGACTTTCCCTCCCTGGCTTTTTCCAAACAGATAAAAACATTTGTCTTTACTGTTCCCCAAATATTGGCCCTTGTTCCGTTCTTCCAAAGCCTGTCCAACCAAGCTCTCGCAAATGCTATAAGACAGAGCTTGTCAAAATTTATCTGTAAGGACCCACTTCAATCCCACATCTTAAGAAAGCAGAACTCTTGGAGAGGGTTTCCTCCAACAGGAACTTTTATTAAAAGTAGTTGATAGTAGGCATAATAGACAGGATCTGAGGGATTCCTTTACAGATTGATACTTTAAAGTGTCCCCAAGCAAACCCCACCGCACAGTTCATCCGGATGGTTCAGATCGGCCCCCAGGTGTTAAGTCCATCATGGGAAAGGGGAGATAACATCGGTCTGGCTCCGGTTGTAGCACGATGTTCAAGCAGCTCTTCTCACCTCCTTTTGAGCCCGGAGAAATAAGCCAAGCTCCGGAGGTTGTATTCCCCCCCCTTTCCTAGCTGACAGGTTAGGGAGAAGAAAGTTCAGAGAGAGATGCAGTGTAGAAAGCAAATTGTTACATTGCAGCGGGCAGCGGACAGAGGCAATAACAAAGCAAAAGGTTACATTGTAGCGAATAGAGGAAGCAAAAGCAATAACCCCGCAGGCATATTCCCCCTTCCCCCTTGGGAGTATGGCAGAACCCAGGGAAAAGTGAGATTTGTTTTTAGATCAGAGGAGATAGATAGAAATGAAATAGAAATGGGTTCTGACAGTATCAGATGAAACAAAAAAGCAGTTTTATAGCTATAATAAAATGAATTAGGAAGCCCAAGGCATGTCTGCACTTTGCATTCTGACATGTGGCACCTACATAGTTAATGCCATTAGCATTAGAAACTACAGCCCAAAATATAAAAAAAAAACCATTGCAAAAGACAAACTAGAAACAAAAATTAAAATAAGCAAGAAAATGGTAAGAGAACACCTATCCGACCTTGATGAATATAAATCAACGGGACCTGACAGATTACATCCCAGAGTTCTGAAGAAGCTGGCAGATGTTATCTCAGAAACATTGCACACATCTTTCATAAATCCTGGAGCATCAGGGAAGTACCTGAGGATTGGAAAAGGGCTGAGGTGGTTCCCATCTTCAAGAAAGGGAAAAAAACGGACCCAGGAAACTACAGACCAATCAGTTTAACATCAATACCTGGGAAAATCCTAGAAAAGATAATTTAAAAAACAGATCTGTGAACAACTAGAAGCAAACAAAGTTATAACTAGCAGCCACCATGGGTTTGTTAAAACAGATCATGCCAAACCAATCTTATTTCATTCTTTGATAAAGTGACTAAACTAGTAGACCAGCGAAATGCTGTGGTCTTGGTATACTTAGATTTCAGTAAGGAATTTGATAAAGTAGACCACAACCTACTCCTTGATAAGCTAGAAAAAGGTGGAATAGACACCACCACCACCAAATGGATCTGTAGCTGGCTGGCAAACCATACTCAACGAGTAGTCCTCAATGGCACTACATCCACATGGAGAGAAGCAATCAGTTGGGTACCACAAGGTTCCGTTTTAGGCCCAGTATTCTTCAATATCTTCAACAACATAGATGAGAGAATTGAAGGGGAACTCATCAAATTTGCAGATGACACCAAACTGGCAGGAGTAGCCAACACCCCAGAAGACAAACTCAGGATCCAAAAAGATCTTGACAAACTTGAACAATGGGCCCTATCCAACAAAATGAGTTTCAATGTGAAGAAAAGCAAAGTTTTATATTTAGGCAGGAAAAGCCAAAGGTAGAAATACAGATTGGGCGAGACCTGGCTTAAAAACAGTAACTGTGAGAGGGACCTTGGAGTCCTAGTGGATGATCACTTGGCTATGACCCAGCAGTGTGCAGCAGCAGCCAAAAAAGCTAATATAATCCTTGGTTGTATAAACAGAGGCATAGAATCGAGATCACGCAAAGTATTAGTACTGCTTTATAAAACCATAGTAAGACCACATCAGGAATACAGCAGCCAATTCTGGTCACCATATGACAAAAAAGATGTGGAGAGTGTGGAAAAAAATCAGAGAAGAGCAACTAAGATGATTAAAGGCCTGGAGACTAAAACATACGAAGAATGCCTGCGGGACTTGGGTTTGGCTAGTCTAAAGAAAAGAAGAAATAGGGGAGACATGATAGCAGTGTTCCAGTATTTGAGGGGCTGTCACCAAGAAGAGGGGGTCACATTATTCTCCAAAGCACCAGAGGGAAGGACGAGAATCAATGGTTGGAAACTGATCAAAGAGAGAAGCAACCTGGAATTAAGGAGAAACTTCCTGACAGTGAGGACAGTTAACCAGTGGAACAGCTTGCCTTCAGAAATCGTGGGTGCTCCATCACTGGAGGTTTTTAAGAAGAGGCTAGACAGTCACTTGACTGAGATGGTATAGATCGTCCTGTTTGAGCAGGGGGCTGGACTAGAAGACCTCCAAGGTCCCTTCCAGCTCTGTTCAATTCTTATTTCTAAGCAGATGCATCGTTTCTCAGGTCTCACATGTACAGAAAGCAAAGGGCAATCAGTCGGAGCTGGTTGCTTAATGTGGCTCCAGCAGTTTAAGAGGAATCTTCTGCTTCTAGTTTCACCCTGAATAGAGGTAGAGAATTGTCACCCTGTGTTGATTTGACATTGGAAGCTAAGAAATAACATCCTCAGTTTCACATGTTGCAGTTTGCATATCCACACTGAGTTTGCTCTAGTTTTCATCAATCTGGCTTTCTCAGAAGGTAATAGGGAGCCTACCTGCACCAAATAGAATTGAAATGAAAAACCAGTTTAGTTTTTAATTTTGTTCTAAATGAAAATAGTTGGGATTCTGTAAGTAGAGTAGAGCAGAGTAGAATGCACATATCCAGAACAACAGTTCAGTTAAATTTTGATTTGGTGATATCTTTGGCCTCACTGAGATAAATCAGATCTAGCTGTTAAAGTAATGGCTTGGTTAATTTTATGTATGTTTTGGATTTGCCTGGGCAGGAAGAGCTGAGGTGCTTTAATTTTGATTGATTGATTGAAAGAGGAAGAGAAAAATAGGAGTAGTGTGGTTGCAAAACCTCTCATGATGATGTTTTCTGATCATGACTGAATCAAGTATCTTTGATTACAAGGATTCTTACCTCAACATTGTCATCTTCTAGATGCACATAACCTTTTGTTTTAGGGAATTGAAAATTTCCATTACTGGTCCTGTAGAAAATCCTAATCTTAGTCTCAATATTCTGAAATATGGAAGTGAGTTTGTTATCTTTTGGCCACTGGCTCATGACTGATGATTATTAAGCTTGTTGCTTCTCCTGATATCTATTACATCAGGATTCCACAACCCCCCAGGCTACAGACTGGTACCAATCTGCGGCCCATTAGGAGCTGGGCCGCGCAAGCGAGTGAAGCTTCATCTGTGCATGTGTAGATTCTAGGTAGCATGCAAAACCATACACACAAACACACTGTTCCATGCGAAAACATTTTTCCACACAACCAGTCCCTGGTGCCCAAAAATTTGGGAGCTGCTGCAGTAGATGGGGTTGGCATAGCCAAGATAATGAATTCTTCTCTTCTGGAGAAATAATAGAAGTATTGGTTGCAGAAATACTTGGTATTGATGCTGGTTATAAATACATATAGGAAGGGAGAAGAGATGGAGGAGTGCTATTTTACTTTAAACTGAAATGTCAGACAAATATCTGAGTTATAAAATTGGTACTAGGGATCCAACAATATTTTCTCCAGGAGAGTTTAAATATAGAGTCTGTGGTTTTACTTGTATAGACAGTCTGAGATAAGAAGGGTGCAGAGAAGAGTAATAATCTGGATTCATAACACACATACCTAAGCACAGCCATGGGGAAAAGGAGTAGTATCCTGTATGGTTGATTGTTTACTGTATTTTACATCCTCCCCAACAGTATTGTTTCCCTGATTTTTTGGGCATAGCCAGGCATTCCCACAATGCAAAACCATTTGGGGCAAATGAGTAAACTTGGCTCTTGAACAGCATTTTGGCAATCATCTTGTATTTTCTACTCTATATGAAACGTGTTTTGCACAACATGCATATTATGCAAAAGAAACACCATTGATTAATTAAAGGTTGTTCAGGCTCAGTAATAGAGGATCTTGCTTACATGAAGTCCCAGATTCAATCCTTAAGCCCTTCAGTTAAAAATCTGACAGGGCTAGGACAGTTTTCCTCCCTATGAGATTTTAGCAGACAGGTTTCTGCTAAATGGATCTGCAATCTAACACCACAAGATTATTTCAGAAGTACATAATGGCACCTGAAAAGCACATTTTCCCCCATGGGGGTGGTTGTAAAAAACATGGGTACTACAATTATCAAAGTTGTACAATAGTAACATCTTGTTTGATTTCCTGGAATGTATTGCATTTAATGTTGTTATTGGATTCTATTTAGAAGTGGAGTTAGAACAAATACAAGAGTTAGGTTACTGAGTAGGAGAAAACATAATGGGAACACTTCCTGTATGCTGGTTTTCAAATCATTTCCAAGCACCATTCAAAATACTTGTATTAGCTTTAACAGCTGGAATGTCTGAAGGACCAGTCTTCCAGATGAGCCTTCTCATATATTAAATCCACTTCAGCTAATTTATCCAGGTCTTCCGGTCATCAAAAGTAGCTGAAACTGATTCGAACTGCAGGATTTTCAGTGGTGGTATTCCAATTTCAAACTACATGGAGAGGGAAGAATGTTTCCTAGGCTTTCAGTCTAAGGGCTTTTTTTGTTTGTTTACTGTGTTCCTTGATGATGATGTCATGTAGTTCATTCCTGTTTATCAGTGGCAAAGTATAATTTCCTAAGTGCTGCTTAGAAGATGGCCTAATCAAGCTGCCTTCTTAAACCCATCCGTAAAATACAGGTATGGAATTTGTAAGGATTTGGGCAGGAAGAAGAAGAAACGCCAATGAGACATAATTTCTTAAAGTGGTTAAAATATTGTGTATTCAACTTAGAAAAATTACTTTAGATTTTAATTTTGTTGATCCAAAAACCATTTGACTTGAAGAATAATCCATCAAATACCAATACTGCAGAAGTGAAATGAAAAAAACTTTGATCTGTAGTTGTAAGGTCAATACATTTCTTTGAATGTTGAAGCGCATCCCTTTACTTTTCTCCGTAACTGTGAGAACCCATATTCTAAGGGGGCTCTTTCTAACTTTGAATCTAACTCTAATCCTTCTATACGTCTGGGTTCTGCCATGCTCCTGGAGGGGAGGGGGGAAACGCTGCAGGCTATTTCTTTGTTTTCCTCTATCGAACTGACTGGATGAACTACTGGGGTGGGGTTTGCTTGGGACACTTTTAACCTATTGATCTGAGCGGGAAATCCTCAGATCCTGTCTATTATGCCTGCTATCAGCTTCTCCTAATAAAAGTTCCTTTTGGAAGAAACTGCTTCCACGAGTTCTGCTTTCTTAGGATGAGATTTTGAAGTAGGCCCTGGCATTAGCTTTGTTCCCTTCTGCCAAGGACAGAGATGTCCAGAATTCCCCATGTTCCTCTTAAGCTGTGTCCCAAACATATAGAATTTGAGCCCTTGATTTGCAATAAGAAGGAAATGGTCCTTTCATGGTCCTAGTTATTAATAGGCTGAATCATAGCAGCAAATCTATTATTTTATTATGCCTTTCGTTCATTCGTTGGACAAAACTCAGTGGTGTGAAGAGAGGAAATTTAAATCGTTTGTTCTTTCTTTTTTGCTTTCATTTGAATAATACAAGGCAGTTCCAATGGCCTCAAGATGCTTAGAACTGTGCCTTAAACATGCAGTTTGAGGCTAGAAGATCTAAAAGCACTAAGTTTAGAAAGGCTGAAGAGGGAATAAACTTGCAAAGGAGATACTCCAGTGAATGATCTTGAGTCAGATTTGCACATTCACCAAAATGACAGAGCTGAGTTCCGAGCTGCAGTTGTCCACTGTGAAATCTATCCACTATGAAATGGGATAAATACTACCTATCCTTCCAGCTGGCTATGATGCTTAACTGATTTAGATAGCAAGAAGAACAAATAACTTAAAATGAAAATGTGGCATTTAAGGGCTTGCTGTTATGAAAATGCTTTTGATTTTGTCCGTTCCCTCTCTCCTCCTACTAATGCTCTCTGTAAAATAGGAATACAGTATGGTGATTTAACTGGGCTCCAGTACTACTGCTTAGAAGGGAATTATATGGAAAAGCAAATATAAATAATGATTTTATTTAATCTTTCAGCCAGTCTTAGTTTTTACCTGTCTTCCAGCTGCCCAAAAGGCCCGAGAACAATTTGAAGAAGTAGAGAAGTCCTTGAAAGAAATGGAGGAATCAATCAGGTAGGACTTTGGAGAGAAAAACTGTAACTATTCAACTGGGTGGTGGCTTCTGTGAATAAGAGCATGAATGTTGCTATTTTGGCCCATCTTTGTATGAGTTCCTGATGCATCTTAACCTCCTGGCAGTCAGTCCCTCAGTAATAGATACTCAAGTCTGTTTCACTGATACCCACCAAGGCTTTCCAATGTAGGATCAGTCTTCTGACCCATTATGTTTTTGAGCAGTTCAGAATGTGGCAGTTTTCCTTATAATAAACTGGAAGCCCATCTTCTATTAGCTTCTATCACATTGCTTCCCGCTAGTTTCTGGCATTTGTAGCTCCTGGCTGATTCCAGGAATCCAAAAGTAGATTGTCTATTTGCTTCTGGCAAACTAGAGAGCCACTTATTTTCGTAACATTTCTGGAGATCTGGTCCTTGCTCCTTCGCTTTGTATTCCCATTCACCCATTCTTAATCTGGATGGAGAGGTGCCATTTTTTTTTATCTGGGAACCTAGAAGGATGGTATTGGAGGGTTCATGAGCCTAAAATATCTCCCTGGGGTGAATGGGTGAGTAAGACTAAAAATATTAGAACAACAAACTGGTTCTTATAGTCTTGACACCTCTCTTAAATCCTGGTGTTTTCTATTGTTTCTTGCTATCTTGATGTGTCTTAACTTGTATATTCCATTTGAATTTTCCATAAAGATGAAAAGGTTTGCTCTGGAAGTATGGGTGCTATTTTGTCATTTGAGTCACATCTTTTTCTCCCCAGGTCTCAAATGGGGGAGGGGAAAGAATGAAAGCCAGAAATAAATTTCAAGCTGTCTCTTATTGATTGCATACATAATTATTGCAGTAATCACACCACTCCTGAGCTTTTAGACTGGGAGGGTTATTTCAGGGAGCCAATGGGAGACCTCGGCATGCTTAGTTTAGTTGACACTGGTGACAGACACTTCATTTTTAGCTATTGGGGGGGGGAGTCTTAATTTGGGAGATTCTTCCTCCTCCCGAGAAACATAATACAAGATATATTGGATCCTCTGAATACAGCCATTCTGGCTAGGCTTTTAATTTCAAAGCTCTTTCCCACTTTGTCTTGAAAATCATTTTGTGTACGTGTAATCTGAATATAAATTTGTTCCAATTTAAACAGTGGTCAACACAACCAGCCAGTCCTTTCCAGTTAGTTTTTAAAACAATTTTCTTTACCCATAAAACTGTAGGTTGTATAATCTTTAGCAAAAATTCCACTGTGAGAGATGACCGTTTAGGTAAGTTTCTATAGTGAAATGTCACTGGAGAAGGATGAATCCTGTACATCAACTTTCTATAACTTAAATGCATCTTAAATATAGCTGGCTCCAACATAGGCTAGTGGGAGCTTTTCTTGCACAAATCATCCTTTCCCCCATCATATCCTTGCAGATATTTATGTTTGGCGCCCAGTATATCTCCACTCAGAAGTATGGGCTCTTTAAAGGAAGAAATGCAGATTGCTTTGTCTCCATCAAGGTGGGGGTAGCCTTTTGGGGAGCTAATGACCTTGGTGGTTAGCTAGAGCTCTCCAATGCTGAATCTTAGTTGACCTAGATCTGTGGAACACTTGGGGGTATGGGCCTTCAGTTCCTGCAGTTGCAATTTCCGTTTCTATAATTTCCATTTCCAAGTTTATAAAAAAGTCACATGAAAGCCACTGTTACTTCCATTAGCAGTAGATGGTATACCTAAGTCTCCTCCCCTGCACAGAGAAAACTAGCTTGTCAAGGAGAATACTAGGCCAGAATTCTTGTCCCTGAAGTTCTATTTAAAATGTCAAAGATAAAATGGTTGAAGGAGTTATGGGAGAGCATTTTGTCATCTGAGGTGGTGCAAATAAGATGCTGGATCATGACCTTGGGGAGAAAATGGCTTGCAATGGCAGGTGCAAAGCAAGAGCCTTAATTGAAGTCCTTTAAAATTGACTGTAGAGGGGGTGATTTTCATCTAACCATAATTTAGCTGTAGCTGCAAGCACAACCTGCCCCTCCTCACCCCCTGGGAGATCTTCGGTTTGGCCCATTAGGAAAGCTTTTAAGGGGATAGGAGGGGGGGCACAGAGGATCTGTTAGCTAAGCAAGCAGTTAATGGAAGCTGTGAGAAGCAGCTGAGACTTGTTTTGTTGGTGTCATTTTTCAAAGCAGTTTTTTTTCTTTGGGGAATGAAAGATACCCTGCTCTATCCTCCTCCTGGAATTTGGATCCCTGGAACTCACTTTTTAGATTATCAACCATCTTTTCTTCAGAGTTGGACTGTTAGCCTCCCAGCATAGGCTTGCTCCTGTTCCCTAGGACAGGTGGGACTGCTGCTGGCAGAGAGGTTGAAGCCTCTTCCTTCAAGGCTTGGTTAAAGAATCCATATGTGCACCAGGGGCATTCTCTTGCCAGCTTGGCTTGGGTGTACAATACAGAGGAATGGAAGGATACTGTATCAGGCTTCTGAAGAACGAAGAGCAGAATTAGTTTTGTCCAGGGAAGAGGAAAATGCTTCCTTCTTCCTGAAAGCTCTTTCCATCTGACTGGGGCCAAGCATTAGCTAAGGGCAGGTCTTTCATCAAACAAAGAGCTTTGCATCCATCTGGTGTCTGGGAGAGAGATCTGTAATTAGGGGTAGTCTTGGTGACAGGGCGGTAACCATGGGATTCAGCTTCCCCAACTTGCCTCCTTTCTGCTCTCTGGGGTCCCATGGGTCTGCACACAGATGATAAGGGCAAGAAACAAAGGCAGCTTCTTGGCAAAGATCAAGCTATAAGATCTGAGCTGTTACACACACACACACACACACACACACACACACACACACACATACAAACATCCAGATGACCACCGGATAAAAGCAAAGAGATTCAGAAAAGCTCTGCCTCCTTGTTGCCATCTAGAGATTGCCTGGAGCTTTATAACTCAGACATGGTACCTCTAAAGAAAGAGTCTGAGTAAAAAGGGCATTGATCATTGATGCAGGTAAAGCCTGCTTTTTACCATTCTGTGGGTGTTGGGATGAATAGGCAAGACCCATGTTCATGCTTGAGGACCAATCATGGATGAACTGAAGAGGCTGCTGCTCGACTTAGTTCCCTCTCTGTGCATCTTAATATTGATGGCTGAACTCAGGGTGCATCTCTTGAAAAGTTGTACCAATCAGAGTGGCCAATACCCTTAGACAGATTGTGGATTTGGCTCAGTTTGAGCAAATTCAGAGAAGAACAACTAAGATGATCAAAGGCCTGGAGACTAAAACATAGGAAGAACGGCTATGGGACTTGGGTTTGACCAGTCTAAAGAAAAGAAGAAATAGGGGAGAGATGATAGCAGTGTTCCAGTATCTGAGGGCCTGCCACAAGGCAGAGGGGGCCAGGTTGTTCACCAAAGCACCAGAGGGAAGGATGAGAAACAATGGTTGAAAACTGATCAAAGAGAGAAGCAACCTGGAATTAAGGAGAAACTTCCTGACAATGAGGACAACCAGTGGAACAGCTTGCTCCCAGAAATCGTGGGCACTCCATCACGAGATTTTTAAGAAGAGGCTAGATATTCACCTGTCTAAGATGGTATAGGTTCTCCTGCTTGAGCAGCGGGCTGGACTAGAAGATCTCCAAGGTCCCTTCCTATTCTATTCTATTCTATTCTATTCTAATTCTATTCTATTCTATTCTATTCTATTCTATTCTATTCTATTCTATTCTATTCCCCCTTTCCTCACAATTTTGTCAAATGCAGCAAGTTACAAGTGATCTGTTGCATCTCTCGCTTTCCTTCTCCCTAACTGAGAGATGTCCTCTGTTCTCCTTTCAAAATACACGTATTTCACAAAAGCTTTTCTTGATGGTGGAAATGTTTTTTCCACTTCCTGCTTTTTGCCCTCTTTTTCCCCCCTGCCCCCTCCCCCCAGTTTCCCGGAGCCCATCCACATACTATGAATTCCCTTCCTAAAGCTGAAATCTGCCTAAAATAAAATAGGGGGCTTATTTTCTTTCCTCTCCTTTGTTTTACCTCATACATCAACAGTTACGGTACTTTAAATAGTTGGGTATCTATAAAGGTCGGCTACTGTCTGAATACAGCTTCAGCATTGTTTTGAAGGTGTCAGATAGCAAGGAGAATTGATTTGGAAAGGATTTTGGGGAAATTATACCATATTCTGTTAAATGGGTCTACAAATGTTCCTAAAACTTTAATTACTACCATTAATTAGTTTAGCAATATGTCTTGTGATTTTTATGTATTTTTTTCTTTAACAGTGTCTTTTCCTCTATTTTGTTTGTTTCTCTAGGAGTCTAGAGAAAGAAATTTCCTTTGATTTTGGTCTGAATGGAGAATTTTCTTACTTGTATGGCCAGTGTTATGAACTCAATACTAATGAGTAAGTGCCTATTTCCTTATATTGAATTGTGTTTCTGTTAAGAGTGATCTCAGGCCCCAGTTCAGCCACATTTACATCTCTTTTGATTATATATTTCCCTCAAACTATGCAGAATATAAGTAACTTTTTAACAGATGCAGTTCTTCTGAAGTATAGTAAATAATTATTCATATGGGATTATTGAGCTGATTCACTGCTCCTATCAGAGCAAAGGTTGTAAGAGTTGTATTTTGGTGAAAATGAGATGCCCTGTCTATACGCAGGCAAACACATACAAAATTTGTTTCCTAGCTCTCACCAATTCTGGAAATGTTTGCAGGATACTCAACTCAAGGAGGCAATCTACCTGGTCTTCTAGTAAACCATTATAAAAGCAATTCACAACCTCAGTTTTATTGGCTTTTAATTGATTTTAAATGGCAGGTGTTTTATAGAAATATTAACAGAGGCTAATTCCTGCCAGTTGCCTAATTCTGAGATGGAAAAGAAGAGAATCCAGGATTGCGTTTACTTAATGAACTAATAGCTAAAGGTGTTCATGCTCAATCTTAGAATGGAATTTGCTTACTGTGAGAGATATGGAAATCATCACGCAATGCATGACATATATTTCTTTTGTGCTTTTTTCTTTTTCTAGATATATTTATCGCCTCTGCCCCTTTAACAGAGTGTCTCAAAAACCTAAGCATGGCAGCTCAGAGACTAGCCTTGGGTAAGAGACTTTGATGCCGTTATGCCCTTTGAGGATTGAGGGCATAGCATCCCTGCTGCTCATAACAACCAGAGGTCATTTGCTTCCTGAACTAAACTGAGAACTGATCTGGTATACCGGTCAAAAGGCTGAGCAATGAAGTAGAAAGCCCCTAGTTTGGGTTTTGCTTCTGCCCTGAAGTCCCTAAGTATATCAAACCCTAATCTAAGTGTATCAAACCCTGATCCTCCTTCCATCTCTAATCCAGTCTTTGAAAAGGAAGGCTATAACTAATCTATTTTGGAAGGCAGTTGTAATAATTGTGTCAGGAATCACATATTTAAAGCACAGATGACACCATATATCTGCTATGTATTGATTTTATGCATTCCTATTAAGAACATTGCCCTAATCTTCATTTAGTGAGTGCCTTGAACAGTGTGCATTCACAGTTACAATACTGGTAAAAAAGTAACTTTGCGATCAAACTTTGCATTTGCAATCTTTGCAGATCTGTAAAGTAAAGGAAAGCTGAAGGAAGGTCATGAGCATAGTCAGTTTCACTTAATGACTGCTTCACTTAACAACCGTTGCTTGTCCAAATTGTGATCACTAAATGAGGGCTACCTGTAGTGTCAGGATAAAAATTTTCTCCTTTAAGATGAGAAAGAATAATTCGCTAAACATGTTGTGAGACTTTTAAAATACTTAACCTCAGGCTTTTCTTTCTCCAAAGGGTTACTTGTCATGACCCAACCTCATTTGATAGAGGGAAGAGCAGTGTGTATATGCATCCCAAATTTTCTTCTGGCCCTTGAAATGGCTGACTTTGAAATGGTTTTGAAATGAGTTGTGTCTGCTTTTCTTCATTGAACTTCCTGGATTACAGTTGGCAAGAGCTCATTGGTGCACTGACTACCTTGCTTTCCTTCTAGTACATGGGGATCCTGGGCTGGTTCAGATGATAACAAATTCAGCATCATGAAATATGAGCATGGGACAGGCTGTTGGCAGGGCCCCAATCGATCTACAACGGTGAGTTCTTTCAATGGGGCAAAATGGATACAGCTAATCTTTATGGAAAGCAAATAGTTGCAGTCTTGGAAGAATATTGACTTTCATAGACTTTAGAATTCTGAATTCCATCAAATGTTGTACCTTCAGGAGGACCCATTAAAGGTCATCTCCAAATCCCATAGAGAGAAAGGCTGTGTACACTTGCAGGGGTTGGCCAGAACAGATTAGGAGTTTTACTTTGATTTCTGGATTGGACTCCTGCTTGGGCCTTATCCTTGCCTCCTTCCTTCTTGGCAGTTTGGTGAGAGACTTACAGCACAGAAATGTTTTTCTCCTTGACAAAAGCTGAAATTGGCAATTTTGCTTGTTTATTTATTTATTATTTAAATTTGTTTTAAAGCTTGCTTGCTAATAGAATACAGTATATGCTGTGTGGCAGACGCTTATCCCTCGGCTACTGGAATGTGGGAGACAAATTCTGTTTTACTGGGCAATTCTCATCCTGAGTTGTAAAGAGGTGGACATGGGACTTCCTGATTGTACATTTATAAAGTTCTGAATGTTACCTTGCTAAGAACGTAAAAAGAGCATGTCATAACAAAATTCAGCATAGCTATCTCTGTCACATGCTAGTTTTTGCTTCATGCACAAGGGGAGAGGTCTTTTGAGGATAGATTTTCAAACCAACATACAACCCCTGGAGTCTGAAATGGTGCAGGCTGGGAAAGCTGAACCTTTTTTTACATCCTTTCAGTATTGCTTGATAAAGATTTTGAAGCGAAAATCCTTAGTAAGATGTTACAAAAAAGATCTTGAGATTTTGGAAAAAGTGCAAAGAAGAGCAACTAAGATACTGTAATTAAAGGCCTGGAGACTAAAACATATGAAGAACAATTGCAGAATTTGGGAATGGCGAGTCTTGAGAAAAGAAGGACTAGGGGTGACATGATAGCAGTATTCCAGTATTTGAGGGGCTGCCACAAAGAAGAGGGGGTCAACTTATTTTCCAAAGCACCAGAAGGCAAGGCAAGAAACAATGGATGGAAACTAATCAAGGAGAGAAGCAACCTGGAATTAAGGAGAAACTTCCTAACAGCAAGGACAATTAACCAGTGGAACAGCTTCCCTTCAGAAGTAGTGGGTGCTCCATCACTGGAGGCTTTTAAGAAAAGACTGGACAGCCACCTATCTGAAATGGTATAGGGTCTCCTGCTTGAGCAGGGGGTTAGACTAGAAGATCTCCAAGCTCCCTTCCAGTTCTATTCTGATTAATTGATTGATTGATTGAAGAAGCCAGTATATCCCTGGTTAGAATAAAGCAGTGTCAGACCTGCCCCAGTCTGATCTCTTAGGGAAGTAAAACTCTCAACTCCATGTGGTTAAAGTGAAAAGGCACTTTTACTAAGAGATGGTGATTGCAGTAAAGTCAAGTGGAATCTTAAATTTAATTTCAAATGTGTGCTGATATTCTGAGGCTGGTTTACTTATTTAGATTTTTATCTCATCTTTATTATTTAACTCATGGCGGCAAACATATCTAATACTCCTTCCTCCTATTTTCCCTACAACAGCAACCCTATTAGGTGGGTTGGGCTAAGTTAGACTGACTGGCCCCAAGATACCCAGCCAGCGTTCATTATTTATGCTGTCTGTAGTATCTTGTGGGATAACTGGGGAGTCGGTCTCTTCTTTAATTGCTAGCTTCTATTACAATAAGGTTTAAGAGGCAATGTCATTTGCTCTGATTTTTTTCTTACTAAGGTGAAACTTTCATGTGGCAAGGAGACAATTATCACATCTACAACAGAGCCTAGCCGCTGTGAGTATTCAATGGAGTTTGTTACCCCAGCAGCCTGCCATGAGCCAAAAGATCTTGGCCACGATGAGCTCTGAGACAGGTGAGTTGCATCAGTTTAGACTTATATTCTTTGCTTAATAGCTAGGAGGAATTATGAAAGGACAAACATATTTCAAATAAGATTCATCTTCCTTCAAGGGTATTTGGGTGAATGTCACCTTTCAATATTAAGTCCTTCAGTTCAAAGACTATTGAAAAATTGTTGTTGTCATTGTTGTTTCCATCTTTATCTTCCTGACTCATTCTCCTGTGTACCACTTTCTTGCAGCTGTGCACAGCCATCCCTGCCAGAGAAGCCAGGTTCTAATTCATATGATTCCAGGCAATTTTGTAGAATTCACCACACGGTTTGCCTCTAGATACGCTCTTCATGGATTCCAAGTTATTGTTACTCTGGCCAGTGGACTTTGAAGTTTGAAAAACTTTCATTTTTTTCTGTCAGCTACTGGGACACAAGTCTTTTTCCCATCTACCCAGTTGTGACCAAGTATTGTCTGCCCTAAATACATCCACTTAGGATTGCACAACTATCTGGCCTTTGTTCTGCTGGCAGAAGGCTTCCTCCACTCCAAAATTGGATGCTTTTATGAAGAAGAAGATGCATTTACTTCTCATTCATAGTGGACAGACTTCAAAACTGTCTACCTGAAGCTTTTTGCTGCTGGCCTTTTTCTGAGCCAGATTTACACTGAGTCTGAAACTTTGGACAGGTAAAACAAGAAGAGGGGACAAAAATCACCGCCTGTTTTTTATCTGCTGTTTTTCCTGGAAAAAAAACCACACATTTCCATCCAATAAAGAAAGAGTCCTTTCTGTCTTGTCTTTTTCTGTGAAATTGAAGTGGGGGTGAGCTGGGGTTGCATTAAAGAACTATGGCCTAAAAAAGGCCTTGTTTAGGCCAGCTGGTATCAGCTGTACAAACACATCGCCTCTCCCTCCCTTGAAATTGCCTAAAAGCATTAATGGGGATTGGGGACATGGGTTACAGCCAACAGACTAGCCTCTTCTACACCCACCCCCAGGGTCCTTGGGGATGAAGGCCTCCCAAGCTCTTCTGTTGATAAACATGGGAGGGGGAGGGCGGGAGGAAAAAGCTGGTGCCTTTCACCTGCTCTCCTTGATTGCTGTCAAAGCCTAACCATTTCCATAACAAAAAACGGAGGCTGTTTCTCGCCCAGCCCCCATTGTTTTTCATCCGAACCCTTCTTCAAAAAAGCATCTGCTGCTTTCTGGGACTAAAGGGGGGGGGAGAGGCAGGCAGTCTTCTCACAAAAGGCCCTCTGGTGATGAGGATTACATTTTATTATATGTCTTCAGATCTCTGCTGGAGTAGTGGGTTGGGAAGGAAGAAAATTCTGTGAGGTTTTATGTTGAGCATATTGGATGATATTTGAGTGAGGAAAATGGTTTTCTGCTCTATTATTTCTTAGGTTATGTGGCATTTTCTACTGGTGAGGAAAGCAGGCCTTAAATTGAAACAACTGGTGTCAGAGGCAGACAAGACTAAGTGTCCTTCAGATATTTTGAACTTTTTCTGCCCTAGCCAGCAATGCAAGTAATAAGGGGTTACAAAAGTTGATCTCACATACCTGAAAGGTGCCAGCAGGTTTAGATATGGCTTATGTATATGTGTTCATTTGAACCAGTTTCTGATTATCAAAGAATGGTAAGGCTCCCACAAATGGTATTTGGGAAGTATTTTCTTCCCAGAAATGTGTGAGTTCTACATCTCTTCAGGCAAGAGGTAAAGGTTAAATTACCATCTCTGAGGGTTGCTTTATTACTTCAGTATTTGAGAAAATAAGAGGGTAACCCTTGGTTGCCAAAATGAGATGATTATGACAGGAAGACATTTCTGTAGCAGGAAGAACTTCTATCCCTGATCCAAGAGATAGAGACTTTTATCTTGTCCTCACCAATGCTACTAGGTTGCCAGGCTTACTTTACAACAGAAATATGTGGATTGTGCTACACCATCAGGTCTTCCTATTGTTTTAACCAGGATTTGTGGATTTAAGTCAGTTTGTGGTTTTTAGATAATACATCAAACTACCACACTGATTAGTTTGCACATTTTTTTCTTGTGCCTTTGAATCAGTCTTGATTCCTGGTGGCTGCCTGGATACGTCTCTGCAGATTTCTTGGTAATATTTTGGAAGTATCTGCTCTTGCCTGCTTTCTCAGACTGAAGAGAAGGTCTGAGGGTCACCCCTGCTGGATTTGTGTCTAATATGAGACTTGAACTCGGTCCCCGTTTCCAGCTTAACTTTAACCACACTGGCTCTTTTGAGCTCCACTCTTAGAATGCTCTTTACTGATGTCCAGCAGGTCTCCTTGCTTCCCTCTTTTAAAAAGGTTATGCCTGTACTGTCCCAGACATCATATACCTGAATTTCCTCTCAGTGAGCAGAATGCTCCACAGGGACAGACAACTTTTCTCCTTTTCCATCCTCCTACAACTCTTTTCTTTCCATTTCTGAGGATAAATTAGATCTGCTAATCTACTCTGACCTGGAATAAAATAGCAACCTTGGTCTAAATTATTTCTCCATTTAATAGCAAAAATGGGTGAAAAGTAGCAAAGTTTTGAGCTTGCTGGAGGCAGAAATGTCAGACACTTTCAAGCAATATTAACAGGATTGCTGCGACCATCATATATTGTACCTGGAGAACCAGGTCTTAAAATTTAGCTGAGTTTGCTGTTTGTGATATAGTAGGTGCTTTTCCACACCTGCTTACATTGAAGCACTGGTGTAACTTAAGCAAGCCATTATTTATTGTTAGTCTTCAAGAGTAGAGGGTAAACCTCAGAAAGCACACAATTATTTTTCTGTTCCAAGTAAGAGTGAAGGGCAATCTGCACAGGTCAGTGCTGTGTGGAAGTACAACGCCATGTAACTTCCTGGAATTCTCTTCAATATAAGACACAGACTCTCACAAGATTCTGAACTTTTTATTTTCTGGCATGAAAAGTACAAATAATTAAACAATTCCATGTAAAAGTTTCATACAGCCACCGTGCCTGAAATCCCAGTAATAAATAGTCTAAACTAAATGCAAAGTGTCATTTTTATTTTTTTACAATTTTCAAACCTTTCCCACATCAACCGACTCTCATTTTTTTTAAATATATTTTTTAAAACTGTCCCAATCCATGTGAAGCTTCAAGGAACTCTGGGGGCAGGCACTCCATTCCTATTGTTTTCTCCCCTGAGCCCTACCATACCCCATGACTAAATACATTGGTGGGAGGCTAGGGGGCATGTAAAAGTTATTAGGAACTCGCCATGACAACAGACAATTTTTTTAACCCTCTGCTACCTTCAATGTTGCACCCTGACCCACCACTGGCAAACAGTAAGGACATCTCGTGAGCCCTTCTCCCTGCTCTGATGCCACCAGGCAAAGTGCTTTAATTTCCTCCCTGCCCTCATTCAATCCTTAATCAAGCCACTTCACTTCTTAGTAAACTTACACTAGCACTTATTGCTACTTGAAAAAATACACTTGAAAAGGCTAGATTGCTATAGCTGTTTGGTAATCAACAAATCTTAAAACAGAATTTTGTTTGCCACTAAATGCCCTTGTTGCTATGCAGGATAAGGTTGCAGGATTAGACATTTAGTAGGATCTGACCAAAGGCAAAGCAGGCGGTTCACGCAACTGAAACTGGTGGCAAAGCTCCTGCTATTAGTAGCTGTGTATGCCAGTTAGGCAGCTTGACTTGATGGCTCCAGTTCATAACAGCTCTTTAAGCACAGAAGTAACTTCAAGGGATGGCAAAGAAGTCTTTAAAAGGCTGTGTTTTGTTTATGTGCAGATATCCATTTCACATCTTCCTTGTTTTCAAGGTTTAACCTTAGGTATTGAGGCATCTTGAAAAATGGGGACAAGGCAAGTGCTCGACTTCTGTGATGTTATTTTTGAGAACAAACTGAAAATACTACACCTCTGTGCCAAGTCTTAAAAGAGGCAACCTTTCCTATTCTGATCATCTCTAGGGCAGCAGACACAGAGGGTTAGTCTTAGCCATTCCCTTCTGAGTCTGGTTAATCCCATAAATGGCTCAAGCTATTGCTTGGAGTACACTGAGAAACACCATGTCTTCTAGAATGAGAATGCAGTTATGGTTGTAATGCACATTTTTGTAATAAAAATTCTTTTGTAAAGTTCTCCCTGCTATGTGGTATTAAAAACATCTGTTTTATGTGCCATTCTTCAGTAGCCTGTTGTCCAGATGAAAAGCAAAAAGGCTTCCATGGTTACACATTAAAAATTGGCATTATGATACATAAAGCAAGTCTGTGTTTGCTATCTATATGGCACAGCAGGTTTCATGCTAAACAGTGACTTTAGCATTTCTGCACATGCGCTAATTTGAACATGTGCCATGAATCAGCTATGGCCATTTCTCGTACAGAGTATGCCTGAGCCTGTTAATCCCATTGGATGGCTGCAGAGCCTGGGCAGGAATTGAGCTTCCAGATGAACTCCTGACAGCCTGACCAACTACTGTATCAAGGATAGTGGGCGCTGTCCAACATCTACAGGAAGGGCTGTTCTGCACAACTTTGCCTTTTGTGGAGCAACTGCTTCAAGAGGTTGAGACTTATGTTTGGGGGCAAAGTAAGTTCACAGTAAAGTTATTTTTTTAACCAAACATTAGCCTTTCTGTCCTATCTGAATGCAAAGCAGCCACGATTTAGGATTTGCAGAAGCTAGCATTTGTAAGTGGCTTTGTCAAATAATATTTTTAACAGTAACCCATCTGATTCAAACATACTAAGTGGTCTTTAGCTGATTTTTGAGCTGAGTTC
>NW_015386515.1:1438951-1461919 GCF_001527695.2 Protobothrops mucrosquamatus | reverse complement strand
GGGGGGGGGGGGGGGGGGGGGGGGGGGGAGAGGAGATGGTTCCACATGAGTGGCTGGCAAGCGCCTGCATGCACACGCAGCTCCATTTACACAAGTGGTGTGCATGTGTACCCGCTGCTCATGGAAATGGGGTGTGCATGCATGGGCTTGCCTGCTACTCGCACAAGTGGGGATGCATGTGCGTGCTCGCCCAATATTTGCATGACTCAGTTACAAACAGCTCACGGCCCACTAGTGGGCCACAGCCCAGATGTTGGGGACCCCTGTGATATGGTTGGGTTTTTTTAGAGGGCTTTATTATGCAAACTTTCAAATCTGTTTTAATGGGGGTAAACATCCAACTTTTTTTTTAATTTCAGCAATTAGGAAGCCTACTTTTAACTATTTGAACGCTGTTTACAGGAAAGAAAGGGTTTTTTTTTTTCTCAACACACATAACCCTTTAGAATAGAATAGTTTCTCAGTAAATCTCCATGTTGATAAGAATATGGTACAAAGTTAGAAACCTATTTTTGGTCTAATTTTTTGTTAGAGGATTATCTTTAAATCATGGACATCTTCTGTTTAGAAAAATATAACATGGTTTCCAAGGTCTTTTGCACTTTTCTTCAAAACCTGGACTGATACTGATTCTCTTTGCTTTGGAAACATATCAGACCTTGGCTACTTTAGCCACAGGCCCCATTTTCTGCACATAAAGCAGATGCCCAAAGGGGTCCTTTCCATGCCTTGGGTTCCCTCTACCCACCCACCCAATTACTGCATGATTCTAAATCATCCATGTGGCAGGGAAGAAATCAAAATAAGCTGGAAAGATTGATTTTCACTGTATTTCTCTTTGTTCAGAATAATTTAATGTAGCTCTTCTCTCAAATTGTTACCTGGGACTTTAGCAAAACAGTTGCATTGATTCCAATAACAGGGGGCCATACGTGACAGCCAAAAACTGCTTGCAAACATCAAGTACCCTTAATGAGTGGCTTAGTATTTTGAAAAATCACTTACTGCATTATCCACAAAGAGAAAATGCATTTTAAAATTGTTCCAATTCTACTCTTCATATGCAAAAGTGTTGTGAATTCAATAGGACTTTTTTCCAGGTAAATATCTACAGAATTCAGCACAAGGTGCTATTCATGTTGTCTAACCAAAACAAATTTCCCTTTGTGCTTAAGGATCTCAGTGAATCAGAGCCAGAAAAGATTAGGAATGTCCTTTACATTAAAAAAAATCAGTTGCCTGTGATGCTTGCTTAAAATATTTAAAATAAAAAAGCAAATTGTCACTGAAATAATTTTTGTTAAATGTGGGAGGGATGCTGAGTGGCAGCATGAGAAGGCCAGAGGGTACAGAATACAAGAATAGAGAAAATGACAAGCTACACATTATTCCCTTCCCACCCACCCCATAACCTTCTAACAGAATGAACTCAAAATGTGTTTTTTTCCAACAAGACAACAAAACAAACTTGTCTTTAGATTTTGCTTTATGCCACATTTGTAGATTGTTTTTAAAATGTTTACCTCTGCACTTTGCCCTGATGGAGAGCCTGTCATTTAAGCTTTTTTAGTATTGTTTCAATTTTGTTTGTTATTTAATAAATAAATAAGGAATAATCATTTTCAGCAAATTAAAAATATTTCCCTTTTAACTTGCAACTCTGATGAGAACATAAATATACACAAATGTATTCTTACAAGGCAGTAATAAATATTTAAGTTAACAATAAGTTAAAACTACAAGAAGCTAAAATTCGCAAAAAGATACAAGAGTTAATGGTGCCAGTTTTTTTTGTTCTTTTTCTCATTTTATCGCAAACAGAAGCTGCCACAGACTCTTACAAAACACAAGTGAACACATTTATTGTCAAAAAATCAAGAAATCCTAAACTAATTTCTAAATCATTAAACAATTAAAACTCGAACTAATGCTAAAATGTTAATTATCATTAAGTTCGTCTTTTAAATGTTGTTCATTTTTTTCCATTTTTCCTTTGAGAGCAAAAGAAAATAAAGTCCCTTGCTCAAGTGCTATCGATGACTCGTTGTTTTTAGCCAACCAAAATAAATAAATAAATAAAAATGGAAATTAGGTCATGTGCATTTTCAGGATGTGTTTGTTAACAGAGATCCAAAGAGATGCCTTGGGAAAGGCAACCATAATTTCATCCCCTTTTACAATTAGATTTTTAAGAGAAATTCTCATTCCCTTCAGCATGTGGGAAGGAAGGAAGGAAGGAAGGAAGGAAGGAAGGAAGGAAGGAAGGAAGGAAGGAAGGAAGGGAAAGAAAGGCAGACCTGGGTGTCACTGGGCTACAACCTGTACAACAGATCCATCCCACTTCAAGGCTCCAATCTGAAGGGAGATGGCCATAAACATAAACAGGTTTTAAAGGAGCAGCCCCCTACAGAGAAACCATCTGACATTTAAAAAAATCTTTCTGGAAACAGGCTGATCCTCCTGAAGAAACAGTTAAAACTCCAACAAAGTATTTATTCAGCATTTATGGCAGCCAGGTAGGCTAAAAACTCAAAATTTTCAGCTTCCTGCTTTTAAACAAACAAATAAACAGAAGCCGGCTAACATTACAGAGCACTGTTCTAAGAAAAAGCCTTGGCCTGTATTCTTACCCTCTGCCTTTCTTCTCCATCTACCTACAGCCAACACTGAAAAATGGTTTGTTGATAGCAAGGAAAAAAAAGTCTCACCTCTGCCCTTTGACATCTAGTCTGCCACAGCACTTCATTATCGCAGGGAAACTTGCATACTATAGGATGACACCCTCCAGCATTTGTCTCAATTTATTATGGTGTCACTAAGAATACATTCAGCACAAGGACCTACCAGGAAAGCATCCTCCAACCCAAGGATGATAGGACAAAAGGCCAGGTGGTAAATATTGAGGCAGCCCATGTTTTTCTTTTTTTAAAAAACAACCTTTGCATCATTCTGACTTTCTGTTAAAAAGCATCACTCCATACAGGACGATTAAAAGATAAGGGTGGGTGAGTGTGTTTTAGCTTCACCCTGCCAAAATAATTTTATGTTAATGAGATAGAGACAAGAATGGCCTTCTGGACAATAGTCTCTGTTCAAGGCTCTACAGGGTTAGCTGAGTCTGATAAAAAAGAAAAAAGAAAGGAATGCCATTAGAGACAATCCCTTCATTAATTTCGGGGCATCATCCCTTGCCAGGATGTGAGATTGGGAAAAAGTCCATCATTCGTGAAAGTGATTCATCTTCAAATAACTGAAAGCAAGACTAAAACAGGAGGCTACCTGGAAGATTTAGGCTTCCATAATACGAATCTATTTTAAAACCCCATCGGATAGATGTGTGGGCACACTGCCACCCCAGCCATGTCAAAGCACCTGAATCTCTTGCTCTATGTTGTTTTTGCAGGTAGAGGTGAATGCCAAGGATCCAGCTTTGCTATTGAAGGTGCATGTGTTCTGACAGGCAGATTCTGAGGTGTTACTCTGGTGTTTTCAAGAAAAGGATCCACATAGCTGGAACTCACAGCTACATCATTGGCTGCCCCAGAATCTTGGCTAATGTTTGCAACATGGATATGGGATTGTTGCACCTCTTCCCCACACCTGCCCATACATACACATACACACCCAGAAGGGTTTTAATGTGGTCCTGTATCAAAGTACAGAGGAGTGCACATGCTATCAGGTTAAAATAATAGAAAGAATATCAGGCTGAAAGCTAGATGTCCGACAAGAAGACATGAAGCGTGTCTTTGGCAAGGACCAGAAAGGTAGTCTTAAGTAGCCCACCTTACTGTGAGATGAGCACAAGGTAATCATGCTGGCCTGTACTATAACCAGCAGCCCATGCCGCCTCAGACTGCAGAAAAGGCCAAGAGCCCAAGCAGGAGTGTTCATCTCAAAGGACTAGAAGATTTATTGCTGCCACAAGGAAAAGAGAAGTCCCCTGAGAGAAATCTTAAAGCATGGGAATCGCAAGGCCTTCTTATGGTCTGATTGCTCCACAATTACTTAACAGCATAGAAGAGAAATTGAATCCCTTCATCTAAGAGTCCTGCACACCAGCTAGCATTGGGTGGGCATCAGAGCAAAGTCTCAGTTGTGGTAGTCCATGATGCTAAAGTGCAGTGTTGCTTTCAGGGATGATTGGCATTGAGAAATATATTCTTCCTTGGGGACAATCAGCCACTATGTAGTGGCTCTAAATCTATTTGAAGGTGTAAATGTACACCGCTTCAGAGCTGGGGATTGTGTTTCGTTAATTTGGAGAAAGGAAATATTAACTTAAGGAGGATGGAACCCTAAAAAGGATACATCCTGGTTATAAAATCCTAGCTAAAATGGGAGTATCTTAGTAGCTAGTTAAGACCCTTAGATCTAACCACTGTCTGCACCACAACCTGCTAATAAGTCAGTTGGGAACTGAACTGTGCCTTTTACTGAACATGCTGCACCATTATGTTTTCTCACACTAGCATTTTCTTCCTTTCCTGTACAAACGGCAGTAGACCTGGGAATTATTTGAGCCCCTGTCCCCACCCAACCCAGACAAGCAAGAAAGGGTTCTATTGTGGGAAGGTGGTTTACATTCAGGTCTTCCAAAAAGTACAGAAGCAAAATAAATGTAGGTGTTAAAAGAGACACCCAAATCCATGTTAACGGTGGGAAAAGGCCAAGAGTTAGTCTGGGGTTGCAATAGCGTGTCTGGAAAAGGCAAGTGGCAAACATTCCACTGAGACCTATTCAAACTGTATGGAAAGAGACAGGTGGGTTAAAAAGAAAGCAGTGCCTTCCAGTACATGGGCCTTCCTTTCAAGACAAGGTAATTTGGGAAAGAATCCCACAATGTTCCAGAACCAAACTGATCTGCTGTAGCTATGCTTTTCTGAAGGAGCATGCCAGCCCTTTAGGACGATAGAGTCAGATACAGTAACCTATGTCTACTTTCAATACTTTCTGTGGACTATTTTTTTCCTACCTCACTGCCATCCTATTGTCCAGAATTGTCCTTGGTTGCTTTTTAGGGCAGCCATGCCCCACATTTAGAAGCAGGACCCTCTTTATGCTTAAAATGGTAGGAAATCCAACCTTAGTAAGCTTAATTAATTGCACAGAAACGTCCTAAATTTTGGCTGCCTTGTAGTTGTATATTAAGCACAATCCTTGCATGGCATCCTCACTCTTAACAGGTTTTGCTTGTTTTCTCCTTTATCAGGTATTGTTAACAGCGTTGAACAACCCATTTCTTCCCATCACTGTTGACAAGGACTTCCAGATCAGTTCTGGATTCCTGAGTTTAGCTGCAGCAGAAGCAGCAGCCAACTTCTGTGCCCTAGTCAGAAAGAGAGCAATGCCTCCTAAAGAGATGGTGCGCGGAAGCAGGAATCAGGGTCTGTACGTAAGCTGCATTTCCTGGTTTAGGAGAGTTCTTAACTTTACTCAGTAATTTTGTAATAGAAAATATTTTTTAAAAAGAAAGCTATGGAAGTTGATGTGAGTAAAACCAGTGATTATATTATGAAGCACGCAGCTTTCATTTTCAAAACTTTTATCAGTTTTCTGTCCTTTTGGTTTTTGGGATAGCGAGAGAATGGTGGTGCTGAAAATCTACTAATACAATCAAGTTATTATAGCCCTCTACCCCCTCCTCGCCTCCCACAAAAGAAACAAATGCAAAGGGAAAAAGGAAACAGAAAGAAAATAAGAATAAAAGGAATTGTCTCCATTCCCTGACTTTGATAGGTTGGGACAGAATCACCTAAAATCTTTGGGATCCAAGACACAAAATGTTGCTTCTGCATAAGAATCTGAAGGCCTTTCCAGGCAACTCCCCCCCACAATCCTCCTAGAAAAATACACAATTTAAAACATGCACTTGATGCTCTGTTGTTTTAAATGGTGTAGATTGTTTTTTTTGCAATGCTCCTATTTGGGGGAAATGCCTTGTCTCAGCATCTTCTCGTTACTGTTGAGGAAGCTTGTGAGTAGATAGACAACTACTTTTTCTGAGCTTGTGTCCATGACACCTGGTTTGAAGGACCTAATTTTCCTCTGGTGTCCATCCCTCTGCTGCTAATTATTTCCTTTTTAATTGGTAGGGTTTTGTAACTTTTTAAAGTGTCTCCTGTGTTGTGTGCTCCCCTACGAATCATGGGACACCAACCCACTCCATGTTGGTCTCAGATGTCCTACGTATAAAGGACAACTCAGCCCTGTCTCTGAGCTGCCCTACTTTTCACTGGGTGAAATGGACCAAGAGGAAGATGCTGGTTTTGGAATGGATCCTTTAAAACCTGAACCAGAAAAGCCAGAGTCCTTGGCTATCTTGTCCCCACCCGGCCAACAACACAGTTTACAGCAATAATAACACTCCTATCCTAATTCAGTGCATGGGAAGTATGTGTCACACATCAGATGATGCCTAAGATTTGCTAGCAATTTCTATAGGTGTGTGGTATCTTTGTTAATTGTCTGGAAAGGCCCACTGGAAGGAATGATTGGACCCTGCACAGCAATCGCACTTAGTGGCTTGTTCATTTCCCCCCTTTGGAATTTGTTTTTGTGACTGTGTATGAAGTTCAAGAATCCCAGTAAAAATTTCCAGCAAGGTCTCTTTTCCTTTTTTATAAAAATAGATTTTTAAAATCTTTTTAAAATTTTTTGTTGGGTTTTCTTCTTTGTTTCAGTTTTACCTTTTAAAATGTATTATTTTCCCTTTGTTTGGTCATTTGTTTGTTTTAAAAGAGAAAGGAAGACCCCACCCATCAACTCAGCCATACTAACCATTTTCCCTTTGCCCAAAACACCTTTCGATCTATTCAGTTGTTAATGATCACAACTCTGGGGCTGATTTCCTTCCCCTGTGCTTGATTCTATAAATTCTTCATGAAATATCAGTTTACAAGAAAAGAAAAATATTTCATCTTGGGGAAGAAGAAAAATAAAATGTTTAATTTACTGCCACTTAATCTCTCAAATAGCAAGTCCCTATTTCTGACCCGTAAGAAACTTATCTAGTCCTTACAACCTGATTAGAAGCCATAAAGACTCTAGAAATCTTGGACTTTGTGCCAAATTCTTGGCTGCCCTTTCTTACATCATTCTGACCCAAACTTTCATTTCAATGTAAAGTAGTTAAATAAATAAGCAAATATTCAAAACCTGATCAGCAAATTTTACAACATACGAGTGTAAAATGGTTCCTCTTTTCCCAGGGAATGAGTTTTCTCTGGAATCAAATAGGAAGTACCCTCTTTTCAGACATAAAGAGTTAGATTTATTTTCCCAAATATGGCATCATTCTAATTAGGGGCCAAGGAAAATAGTGGGATTACGAACCTGTATCACTAACATGTTAGACCAACAGATGAGATGAGTGCAATCTTCTCCAACCACTTTTGTTCTTTTTCTTTCTTTCTTTCTTTCTTTTTGCATCGTAAGAGAACAAAGGTGGTAAGCTGAATCTTTTTAATTCCTCCCCCTCAGCTAGCTCAGAGTAACAGTCATGACCTTCTCGGATTTGTTGGTTCACAATGTTTTAACATGAAAGGGGCATTTCTATCATACCTTACCGGGGTGGGTTTTTTTTTTCATCCTCCAGGGTCAGAAAAACTGTCCACCAAAGGAACCAAACAGGTGTGAAATTCATAGAGGGAAAGATACCGGTATATGGACAACTGGAGAAAGCTTCAGACCTGGGCATGTATGTTAAGAAAGCCTTGAAAGGGGGAGGGGTCACCAAGCATAGAAACAAGAGAGGTGTCCTATTCTGAGCAGATGTTACCCCTGCATGCTGTCAGAGCAGGGTTTAATTTTCAAGAAGTGGCTGACAAGTTGCTGCATCCGTGCTTCCCGCTGGGCTGTCGGGCATGGGGAGAAGGAGGGGGAGGAGCCTCCTGCTTCCCAAAGATCACGGTGTCTGGCGGTTGAATATTCTGCAACATTGAGTCAATGAACATTTCCGTTCTTATGGCGAGTTGGGGAAGAGAGCTGTTTCCAGCACACTGTTGCTCCCCCCTCCCCCCATCTCTCTGGTGCATTCGCTCACTCATGCCTTGTGTTGCTTACTGGTCTTGAAGGAAACCTGGAGGATTCGGTCACCCAGTCGGTAGCCATTGAGGCTGGCGATGGCCATGGCGGCTTCATCATAGTTGGTCATGGTGACAAAGCCAAAGCCTTTGCACTTGTTGGTGGTGAAGTCGCGGATTACTTTGACATTGGTGACGGCTCCAAAGGGCCCAAAGAGCTGCCAGAGGACGCTTTCATCTGCCTCTGGAGAGAGGTTGTACACAAAGATGCACCAGCCTGCACTGGAGGCCCCGGTCAAATTGACGCCCGCCAGACTGGTCATGCTGTCGATCGTGATAGGAGAGAACCTGGAGATCAAGGAGAGAGGACTACTTTGGGTGTAAGGCTGGCATTCTGCCAGCATAAGTTCATTACATTACAGAGAGGTTAGGGACAGTGGTGACACCCCCAGCAAAAGGGAGCATTGCCCACTGTTCATTTAGTATTCTTAACTCAAAAGGGAACTCATCAGAGAGGCAGTTTCTCTTAAGATTTTATCTATGCCAAGAAGCTGGCATAAATTGTACGATCCTATTTCCATAATTCTTTTATTCACCAAGGCAAATCTAAAAGCTAACATTTGAATCCACATTCTTCAAATATATTTCTCTCTATCTTGGGCTCTTCTTAAGGGTTAGTTCTGCTTGTAAGATGGAAGAAATCTTTGACTTATCTTTTGGGCTTCCTGAACGCTAAATAAACATACTAGCATATTATGAAAGGGTTTGTAATAAAATGGACTATGACCATCAGTTTTGCAAGCATGGAAACTAGAATCTGGTGTATTGTTTGCAAAATGAAGATCTTAGTTTCCATAACTTATTTGAGATAACTTCAAGGTAACAAAGTATAATTGCAATGTAAATTCCAAAACCAGATGGAGATTGAGCAAACCTTATGACAGTGGCAGGGGATTGTCTACCACACATTCCTGTCCTGTCTTCCATCCACCACACTAACCCACCACCACCACCACCACCTTGTCTACTCCAATATAGTTTTCACTAAAAAGTTCTTGAATAACTTGAATTAATAGATTGATTCACACAAACCATCTCTACAGGGATTTACACACTGTGCCAAGTCTCAATACAGCTTCCTATGACTTGTAGAGCTGGGCAAACATAACATAAAGTGGTTTATTCAATAAACTATAGTTTTGGACAGGGTGAAAACCATTTCTATACCCAGCTGGATCAACTTTGTTCTAGGTCCAGAACATGGCTTGTGAGGCTGGCCAAACATAGCCACTGTGGTTTATTCAATAAACCATAGTTTTACACAGTGTGCAAACCTCTTTCTATAACCAGCTGGATCAACTTTGTTCTAAATGCAGAATGTATCCCATTTGCGTGCTGCTAAGCCAAACATTTCAAACAGAAAGTGACTGACAACAATAATGGCTCAGTCAAGCTATTTGCTCAACCAAACTAGCCGAGTAGTTGCCTGAGTCAGCATCAGTGTTCAGATTTAGCTGATTTCTGCTAAGTGCCCATGCACACTTACTGAAGGAAGCCCCATGGACCTCAGTAGGATTTATTTCTCGGCATCAGATACTGCTTTTATATCTTTGGGTGCAAAATTTGAACATGGATGCATGCTTTCATACCCTTGATAAAAATTCTCCCGTATGGTAATATTGGGAGTCGATATGGACTGAACCAGGGCAGAATTACAGAATGGGCAGCTTCTCTTTGCCAAATCTGAGGAGGCAGCTGAATGTTGCAGGGATCTCCATGGCCGATTAGAGCTCCGCAAAGGAAGCTAAGGCAGCAAACATTTTAAATATCAACTTAAAATGAAGAGTGTGGTCTGATATGATGAATATTTTTAGTTTAAACCCAGCATTGTTGAACATAATAACATATGAACTGGATAAGTGCCTGGACAGGAGACCCCGATGGTTTCAGAAGCCATGCCAAATTTTCTATGGAAGAGTCGGATATCTGGGTAAATGTCATTGTTCAAACAAACAAATAAATAACCTTTTCGCTCTCAAAGGGTGCCCGTGAATTAAAAAACAAAATAAGTTATTGCTTTTCTGATATACTTTTAGAACAATCACTAACTTCTGCCCCACAAGCAATGGAATTAAATGAAACCAAGAAGCACCCCACACAATGAAATCTAAGAAACACAAGACCAAAAATCATGAACAGCCAGTCATCTGAGCAAACAGCAAGCCCTTCTCTCAAACCAAACCCAAAACAGAACCAAAAGAACACATGAAAGACTGTGGTGTGCCCTCAAGACACACACATTTGAATTCCACAGCCTAAGCCAGAAATTGGAGGGAATTTAACTTTTCCTTTTCAATTCCCATCTTCACTGAAGGAAGTGTGGAAGGGTTATGGGGTTTTTTGGTGATTAAAAAGAAAAGGTCAATATACAGGGAAAAATCAAGCAACCAAATGTTGTCTATGTGATGGTTTAAACATGGCTCAAACTGGGAAAGAAAATGGTCCTCCAGTATAGGAGACTCTGCCCCCTCCAAGTCTCAGTGCTGGGCCTGATCAATCACAACCCTCAGCTTCTTTCGGGATTCTACAAAATGGAAGCATGGCTGTGTTGCAGGGAGGACTTGGCAAGGCAGAAAAGGAAGTTCTTGGCTGGGGAGAGGGTTTGCCCTGACCAATCACCTTTTAAAAATCCAGCCTTGTGCTGTAGGCCAAGGTGGGGAAGAGGAGGGGGCGAGGAGCGTAGGCTTTGGAAGGCTATTTACCTCTTGACGCCGTATGCCATGTTTAGCAAATTGTCGAGCCTGTGGGAGGAAGAGGAAGATGAGGAGAGGCCATTGTTAGTAGACAATCTCATAACAAAAGGGTCCTGTGAGGTCAACTGCCCTGATTGTCAGTGCAGCAGAAAGGTAGCACATGGATTCTGTCACTAGCAGAAGTTGCCATTTAATGTGTGCACAACTGCATCCTGAGGCCCTGGTGTCTTATAGGCTTCTTCTTTGGTTGGGGAAGGGAAGTTCAAAAATAATAAAAAGGATCAGGTGCTCTACATATTTTTACACATCTATTTTTTCATGATGCTAGAAAGTATGGGCAATAGGAGGCATCAAGTACTAAAGGTTGGTGAAAGTTTATTTCAAACATCACAATGAGGATGAGGATGTTTCTGACACTCATTCCTTTTAAAAACAAGACACATAAAGAATAGAAACGCACGTGGCAAACATGTTTATAGTTTCATTTTGGCATCCCAGCCTCATTTTCACAATGGACTTTCCTTTCCAAATGGTGGCCCAGATTTTATATAGAAACTCTCTTGACCTGGGATCTACATGCTGGCTTTATAGTACAACAAAATTCCCATTATCCTGTTGAAATCAAAAGGTTTTTCTTTCTTTGGCAATTTATAACCACTGTGGTTGCTAGACAAAACCTCCAATTGCCTTGGTTGTTAGAACTTTTAACTGTCAAAATCAAAGAACTTAATTATTTTCAGTTAACTTTCCTGAATTTCTAATTGTCTTGTTCCTATGTTAACTCAAGTGTTCATCACCTGTACTTATATGCTTTTCCAGAATCCCAATTCTTCAAGGAACCTTGTGAAAAAAGGAAAATATTTTAAAAGCTTCCTTTCACAAATTGTGCATTTTACAAAAATAGAAATATCTGCTCACTTTGTACCATGTTGCATTTTTTCTACTACAGATTTACAAGTATCATCCTAGAATTACAGTCCTTTTAATTAGGGCATGTTGCTGTTTTCCATGTGCAGCAGTTAATTGTGTGATGGCAGAATTACATTTTCTAGGCCCAAGAATTTTTGTCTGTATATTATGGCTCTATCCATAAACTGTAAAATTAGCCAATGCACAGGGAAAGGAAAAAAAACCCCTTATGTTCACATGTTCCATGGGTTTGTATGGATTTTACACTATATGCCATGCAGATGCCATGCTTTTATATGTGACATTTATGTATGGGTAGAAATGCGTGAGCAGCAAGTTCAAATCAAGTGATCCTGAACTATCATTCAGTCCAGTCTTAATGCACATACACAAGGCATACACAGCTCTTCATCAAACAGATTGGAAAAGTAACTAAATTCCTAGCAAATTTCTTTTTTCATGGATTTACATCTACTGATTGTTTTAGCAGATCTGGTAGAAAATAATTACTGGATCAAGTATTCTGTTTTTTGGGGCAGGTTTATATACAGGATTCCTGGATTCTATCTATCCATAACTATAACTTGAGACTATTGGAGATTATTTGATGGTTAGAGTATCATCTAGGTAAAGAAACAGGAAATACTTGCTATTTTTGTCTTCTGTCTCTACAGATCAAGCCAAATATAATGCAATGAAGCATTACATGCATTTTCAAAATAATTTGAACATGAATTGCAAGCTATCTGATTCTTAGACAGACATGATGGTTATTTCACTGATAATATCAAACGTGGGCCATTTTTCCTGAGACAGAATCCCCAAATTCATTGCACACAGGTTTAAAAGTACCCCATTGAAATAGGAGAAAGTGGACTAGCATATTTTAAAATTGTGAACAGCTGCTTTTTTTCAGTCCTTCAATGAAGAATTTTAAATTAGTCATGTTATCAAACAAAGCTATTTGGCAGACAACTAGAAGACAAAAGATACACTTCAAAGAACACTTACTGACTCTATCCTACATGACTATTTGACCACTACTTTAAATGCTTTACAATTTCAGTCAGAACTGCTTTGCCTTCATTTGGCCTACAAGGAATTCCCTGAAATTTAAATTTTGCCAACTGTTTTCCTCAGGAATTCACTCTCCCAACTCCTAGATAACTAGACATTGGCTGCATTCCCACAAAATATTAATCCAAAATCCTAGCATAGCATCAGAGGTAAGTTTGCTGTTTTATAGTGTCTGATCACATTCACAGTGTGGGAAGTCAGGTGTCTGAGATGAATTCCTACCCCAGGATTTGGCTCAAGAAATTGCTATATAACTATAAACTATATAGCTATTGAGTTTGCAGAACAAGTCAAGTGAGAGTAATCAGGCAGGCAGCAAGCCCTAAGAAATATGTTCATAACAATCAGCAGGATTTTAAGAAATTTCAACTTTGCCTCTGATATAAAGATATAATCAGCACATGAGACATCCTATGGTTTTGCTCTTCAACTAAACCACAACTGATAACCAGCTCTCAACTAGCATACCAGAGAAATAGATTACCTATGCTTTATTTAAAAAATGGAGAAATGACCGGCAACAAAAATGGGTTAAGATATTGTTTTTTTCTTTCTCTCTTTCTTGTGGTCTCTAAGTCCAAAACACCAACAAAACACCATACAAAATCATTGACAGCCCCCAATAGATTGAGAGCAGAAAAGACTAAGTCCAGGTCAGCCTCTTAGAAATAAACATCCTAAGAATTCACCTCACAATGCAGTAATAATCTCCAGAAGCAAAAGGAAACATCTATAATGGCTCCCTGGGGGAAAAAAATATACATCTTGCTCAGTAAGAACAAGAGGCCTAAAGAACAAGTAACCTGGTCCTAAAGCATTTCTTTTAAAGTTTCAGATGATAGAAATGCTCACTCTTTTGGTTCTATCCTCTTCCACAAGCCAGTACAACAGTCTTTTCTACCAAAATCCCTTATTCTTGGCAGTACTGCCTACTATGGAACTGCCTAATAAAATCCATCATCTGTGCTGTCCTGACGTCACCTCATCAGTCATATCAGCTGGTCATGGAAAATACAATTTCATAAAGAGTCAACTCTAACATAGTAGCTCCCTGTTTTTCAGTCATTCCTAAGGAGGCCTCTAGTCTTGGCATTTAGTTCTTCAGGCCTATACTGGTGGATAAGAAATATGATAGACTTATACCTAAAAAGTTAAAGCTGTGCCACCAATATAAACTAGCTACTGTGCCACCAATATAAACTATCTAAATGATCAGAGTTTGAGGTGTTTTACCATCTCAGTTATTCAGCTGAGTCATGGGACCATTAGCTACCATAAATTAGAAGGATGAACAACTGCTGAGCCTTGCAGATACCATGGGTAATGAATAGAAATACTATATGAGTGCCACACAATGTTACATGAAAAGGGATAATCTCATATGATTATTTTTCCACAAGAGCATGGGGCAAGGATATGTAAATCCATGTACCTTATTCTACCAGAATTGAAAATTTAATATATCTATTTCTCCAGTTGTACTTGAATGTTTAAGCCATCATTACAAATGGAAAAGAAAGTATCTGCATTATCTTTACATATAATGGGCAGATTTTCTATATTGCTGTGTAAAGAAAACATGTTACGTCTGAAAGAGCCCTAGCACACAAAATATGTGAGAAACATAGAAGAAAACAGATTGAATACTGAATATGTGCTATATACATGGATTTCAAGCTGCAAGTAGACATTCCAAAACAAAATGAGTAAGAATTTTACACCATTTTTGTTCTGGTTATTCAAGTATCTTTCAAACTGATCAGAACATAAGCTAAAGGATTCTTCAGGGCAAAATTGATTTCTGTTTACCTGTAGAGTGAAAAGGAGTCTAAGAATTCACAGGTAAATGTTTTCAGGGGCCTTGGTTCTTTCTCCTTGATAGATAGCATTTCCCAGACTGTTCTTTTTTTTATGGCTCTCTTAATTATGGAAGAGAAATCTGGCAACACTCTAGATTCAACATTAAAACTCAATCTCCAGTTACATTAGCAGAGTTAGAATGCCAGGAATTTTTGTGTAGGACAATAGAGTCACTGCTACAAAAATTAGTTGGAGAAAGATATTAAAGGTATTAAAAAGCTGCTTGACTCAGAACTAGCTGCCCTATTCTCTCCTTTATCAAGAACAACTTTCAGATGTTTGTTCTACCTTTGGAGTGCTTGCTCCAGCAGACGCCTCCTTGCAGCAGTCTAGCCAGCCAGAGGACTCCTCAGAAAAACAAATCTTTGCAGATTAAGTAAAGCATAGAAAGAGTTTTATCCTTCTCTTTTACAGGGAAGAACAATTTATCTCTGTTTGCACTGTTTTGTGGCCATCAGCTGCAAATACAAGGCTTTATCAAAAAAAGGAAGAAATCCAATGTGTCTGAAGAAACAGTCTACAGCATGAAAGCTGTTTATCTGACCCAAGCCCCATGAATTATTTTTGTAAGAAACAGTTTCTTAAGCAGCAACTGGTATGACTGTGCCATGGGGCTGTAGAAAGAAACAAAAGCTTTTCCTATTATATTTGTTTGTGGATTAATGGTACCCAGATGTGACAGACTAAAGATAGACTACAGATCAATATCTCCAACTATGGGATCTGAAAACTACATCTCCCTTAAGCAAAGGATCAATACCTACAAGGCACTGGGTGAGGAGAAGACCTGATCACTCAGCCTTCCAGCAAAGGAGAGGGCAACATGTCTCACCTGAATCGCTGAGTCTGGTGGTGCAAAGGCCCTGTGTACCGCCGGGCTGTAGTCTGATACAGGTGTGTGAGTAATGCTTGCCCTGTCTTCTGGCTGGGGTTATTGGCAAACTTGACTGTGATGGGCTCACTAGCACCCAGTGGTTTCTGCCCATTCAGCCCCTTGATGGCTTCCTCAGCTTCTATCCTCTTGTCAAAGCGGATGAATCCCACGCCTCTAGACACACCTACAAACAGCAAAATGGAGAATTAATGCTGATTACTGCATATTCTGATTGTTTTGGCAACAATGTCTCCTAGCTAAAGCAGAGATTTCAACTTTTAGTACCTGAAATTGGTTGTAATGTCGAGTATAGTTACTGGTTTTTATTTTCCAGAGTAAGGCAATTGTTTGCAATGCATTTGGCAATCTTTATAGATCAATTGCTACTCTTAGGCATTTCCTTTTTTTCCTTTTGTTTTTCCTAGCTTGAGTTGGAACCACAACCTATATTGCCCAGTGGTTCCAAAGCAAGTTGACTCAGCAGAGTCAAGGCTCAGTCCAGGAACATGTTTAAATGTTTTTGGACATATATAGAATTTAGAATTTTCTCTGTGACATTATGAACAAGAGTTCCCATTTATTTCTAAAATGAGAACTATCTAGCAGAGTTCTTTGCTTGTCACTGCAGAGTAAGAGTGACCCATATATAACAGAGATATGCATCAGCAGTAAAATATACATTTGAGCACATGACTTCATACAAACAGCATCATACAAAGTAATTATTTATTTTACATATGTAACAATACTTAGAAATACATGCACAACCCTCAATGTGTAACATAACCTGCTTTCTTACACTCCCCCACTCCCTGCTTTAGTCCCCTTGGCACTCATCTCTCAACGCTGGCACCCTGTGGGGTCGACTCCCTGCTCTTATGTTACCTGTGACCTGATCCACAAGGATACGGGAGGTGATGATGCGTCCATACTGTGAGAAAAGCTGCTCCATCTCTTTCTGGCTCATGGTTTTGGGCAGGCCACTGACATAGAGATTGGCATCACGGATAGAAGCAGAGCTTGGCCGTGCGTAGGATACCTGGTGGGAAGAAAGACATAGTTACAAGGGCCATCAAGAAAGAATCAAAGAACAACCTTCTGAATTCTATTCTCACATCAAAAGAAGCGACCTTCTTTTGTAAAACAAACTAACAATATTTTCGTTGAAGGGGAGCCAAGATTCCTACTTATTGGTACCTTTTCTTTACCTCTACTTCCTTCGTCTATAGCTTTTTTTTTCAAACTCTTAACTGCTGGCTCTGTGGGGCAGAAATCCTCTTTTCCATGATTATTTGGGAAGGAAATATCAATATGCCTGTGTATATTTACCTTCCTCCCTCCCCCCATTTCTTACCTTAATATCTTCTAATTACAAAATTAGAAGCTGGCACACAGCAAAGGCCAGCCTCTAGCACCACCCCTCTTTCCATGGAGCAAGGTGAACCCAGGAAACTTTCTTAGAAAATAAAAGTGAAGAAAGGCTGCAACCCAATGTTTGGTGGGAAAGTGTGCCACAGTGAGTAGGGGTAGTAAAAAAAAATCCCCAAAAGCAAAGTGTTACATCAATCAATGTTATGTAATAAACTATGTCTATGCTGTATTCTCAAAACTCCAAATGAGCCACAGTCTCAGAAGATTAAAGATGTACAGTAGGTCTTTAAATCTTTAAAGGTATAGTGGGAGAGCCAATTTGGTGTAGTAGTGAAGGTGTTGGCTTAAAAGCCAGGAAACTCTGAGTTCTAGTCCTGACAATTGGGTGATTTTGGGCCAATTAGCCCAATCCATGATGTCAGGTTCATAGTGGGTTAGACATAATTGGGCACAAAAATAGAGCATTCCTGTCCCTCCCGAGCTCTGCTTTGCCTTTAAGAGGAGTTTTCCCTCACGCCCCATGCTCCTCACCTTGATTGTTTTTGTCTGCAGTTTCAGTCCATTCAAGGTGTTGATTGCTTTGTCAGCATCATTGGAATCAACATAGTTGACAAAGCCGTAGCCTAAACTCTGCCCTGGGAGTTCAGAGGAAGAAAAAAAAATTACAGTAAAGATGATGCTAAGCAAGAAAAGGTAGTAAAGATTTTCTCTGACAAACCTACCCTGGACAAAAGTAATCAGATAACAATATTTCAAAAAAGACACGGTGACAGAATAAACTTAAACTATTTCTCACTTCAGGAATATACAAAGTTTATGCATTGAACACAATGTTCAATCTCTGGATGACAAAAGCAAACAGTAATACTGGACAACTCTCAAATACAAAAATACACTGAAATAAAATTCTGGTAAAGCTTTTATCTGAAGAGAAATCTACTTTATTCTCCAAGAAATAACTGAAAGGGGACAAAAAGAGTACTATAAGTTGTGGGGGAACAGAGTAAATGCCTGGATTCATATGACATGTTTTTTCCGCTTCATTCGATACATTCACCATCTACTATAATAATGCCACACTGGGCCTTAATCAAGTCAATGTGTCTATAGTCTAAAATTTAATTTCTAGCCAATATGATTATTGCAGATGAGATAACAGGTTTGGTGCAGTATCTGAGTGATGGCAGTGAACAGATTAGATTGTTTCAGCTGATTCAAAATTATTGTACTAGTATATAAGAGATTGTATTGTATTTTGCTTCCTCCTCTCTACCACTCAGGTAAAATATATTACATTCCATTTTGTTTGTCCTATAAGAATATTGTCAGGAGGTAAGAATGCTACCATATTTATTAATCTAGAGTTGTCCACTCTGCATGGAATCAATTTCATCTCACCAATGCAGCAAATAGATGTCAACGACATACTTACATACACACTATACAGGTAGTCTCCCCCGCCCACTTATGGACAGTCATTGGGACCAGAAACTCCATCACTAAGCAACATAGTCTAAGGCATGATGCACATGATCATGCCCATTTATGACCACAGCTCAGTGGTCTCCTTTACCATTATTAAGCAAATCCTGCATGGTGGCAGTGTCCCAGTGATCACAGTTTGCTGACTTCCCCATTGAATTTGCTTGTTGGAAGCCAGCAGGGAAAATTGCAAATGGTGATCACGTGACTGCAAGATGCATATCTGCAAGCTGATTGCTAACTGCTTAAATCATAATCATGTGGCCATGCGGGGACACTGCAACAGTCACAACAAGGACCTGTCATAAGTACCCCTCAATCAGTGCTATTGTATCTTTGAATAGTTACTGAACTAATGAGAACTACCTGTATAAGTGTATGAATAAGTTATCTCCTATTTGCACATAACCATCCAGTCTCTCTCAAATAATGCTCTCTTTATGCTCTCTCTTAAAGAAACAGAAGTATATATCAATGGTTAATGGCCTAGAGGCATCCTACATTGGCTTATATTAGAGGCCTCAATCCTTAAAGTCCTACCTTCCTCCACGGATTCAGGTCCCACAGCAAAAAAAAAAAAGTTAAATTAGCTATATATCACTCGGTGCCATGATAATGTCAAATACAAACATTTCCCAAAATTTTAATAGTGACATTCATTTACATATTGTAATCTGCCCAGAGTTACTTCTCATGAAATGGGCTGCTATATAAATTTGATTAATAAACAAAGATATTGACAGAGAAGAATTTTGAGTAGAAACATTGAACCAAGTGTGCTTTATTGCTAACTTGTGTTAATATAGCAAAGTCTCCATAACTACTACTGTGAAAAAAATAGAAAAATTTGTCCTATTATCCTGATTTTGGATAAGCAGCCTAATAAAAGGTAGGACCCCAAACAACTCACTAACTGCTGATCATCACAATGGACAGGTTCATAGCATTTGTGCTGTGTCTGGCTCTCCACAGTCTGATGTTGAGATTTTAAGAAGTTGCCCTTGGTATAATTTCATTATCTAACTCAACAGCATATTATCAACAGCAAACAACAACAACAAATGAAATTTGAATGTATCACAAATGTTGAAGTCTAGCTGAGTCCTGCCTGAAAGGAATGTTCCTGTTTAGAGCTTTGCTCTATTACATGAATTCCAAAACACAAGCTTCTTTATTCCAGACACTCTCAAACTAAAAGCAGCACAACCAATTTTGATTCTATTCTCTACTTTTTCTTTGCATCTTTTACAGATCCCAAAATGCAATTTATCTATCTATGCATCAGCAAATTGATTTACGACAGCAGCTCCCAACCTTTTCTATACCCCGTACCCCTAGAACACTTCTGATATATTCTTGCACCCCTTACAAAAGTTCAAAATAACGGCAACGAATTATGCATATACACCAGTGGTTCTCAACCTTCCTAATGACGTGACTCTTTAATACAGTTCCTCATGTTGTGGTGACCCCCAACCCTAAGGGCTCTCCAAGCGCGCACCGACACCGCCCACTCACCCACCGCGCCCAGGGCTCAGCGCGCCTCGCCTGTCCTCGCCTCCCTTCCGAAGATCGCTGGCCTGCCCGGCTCCAGCTGGCCGGGGAGGGGGGGCAGGAAGGCCGCTCCGCCGGCTCCGCCCAGCCTGGTTGGAGAAGCGCCCAGGCGGGGAGAGGGAGAGAGAGAGAGAGAAAGAGAGAGAGAGAGAGAGAGAGAGAGAGAGAGCCAAGAGGGCGACAGCGCCGGCAGAGGTTAGTTCAGCCTCCTCCGCGGAAAGGGCCGTGAAGCAGCGCAGCCTCCCTTAGAAGATGCCCGACGGAAACGAATCCGGCACTGCAACGGCCCCCAGCTCAAAGCCATGCGGAGACAGATAGAGGAGCAATGTCTCGGTTCCTAAGACCATCAGAAATATGTGTTTTCTGATGGTCTTAGGCGACCCCTGTTAAAGGGTCGTTCGACCCCCAAAGGGGTCATGACCCACAGGTTGAGAACCGCTGATATACACTATAATTTTGAAAACCCAAGTTTTTGCACTCCCTGGAATATTGTCTCGCACCCCCGGTTGGGAACCCCTGATTTACAGAATGCTAAGTATATCTCTGCAGACAGCATATTTGGACAGTACAATCAGGTATCTTAAAGAAAAACAGATGAACCTAATTCACACCTGTATGCTGGGTGGTCACACTGTGTTGAAGGAGAATAACTACAATTGTAACTAATGCTGATTGCATAAAAATCACAAAATTAAACATTTATCTCAAAACCAATTTTCTGCAGCTGGTGTCCGTGCCCCATTTGTAGATAAGTGATGAAATATAATCTAGATGAATTTGGCATATTAAGTTATGAGAGTTAAAATGATGCATACTATTGATGTGTGAGTGTTTCTGTAACTACTCTAATATTATCTGGTTTTGCAAATTTTTATTAATTTTCAAATAAACATATAAACAAATACAAATGTGGTGCATTTCATTAAAAAACAAAAAGAAAACCTAGTCAATATATTTTCAGAAATAATTAAAGGAGCAGAGGAAATAGTGGAACAACTAATTGTAGATTTACCAAGTGCTACATCATCGCCTGCGGTAGAGTTCCAGAATCAACAATTATTGGAGTTAAAGGATGTAAAAGAACAGAGAATGACACGTGCAGCTTACAGGCGGAAGGAGAGAGAACAACAAAGAGAAACTGTGCCTACAACATATTCATCTACNTGTCTGGCGAGACTGGAATATGGGAGAAACTGACTTTACATTTTTCTCGGATAGACATAAATCTTATTCAAGAATTGATTTTATTCTGATTACTAATGATTTGGTCTCAAAGGTTAAAAAAGTGAAGATCTTTCCTAAGACTTTATCAGATCATGGTCCTGTATTGATGGAGATCTTAAATGATGGAGGAACTAAAAGACAGATGATACCAATTTTAAAAAAAGACTCTAATTTAGAAGTTTGGCAAAGAGGGATTAATAGTTTTATATGGTTAGGAAAAAAGCCGAGGGTAAAATTTAAAATTCTGCAAGATGCACGTGAAAGAGGGGGACTTAAGGCTCCAAATTTAAAATTGTATTATGATGCGGTGGTTTTGACATGGATTACCGATTGGATTAATTTAACTAATAGAGATATACTGATTCTTGAAGGTTGGGACTTATATTTCGGATGGCATGCATATTTATTTTTTTGATAAGAAAGTTGATTCTATTTTTAAATCTCATATTTTAAGAGTGGTGATTTTGAGAATCTGGAAAAAGTATTATCACAAATTAAATTTTAAGATACCAATGTGGGCAATTCCGGAACATGCAATACAAGGAATAACTACGGGAGTTAAATTAGAGGGAATTACTTATAGAGATTTATTGGTTCTGAAGGGTCAAGACTGGCAAATTAAATCATTGGATGAATTGAGACAAGAGAAAGTGCTTCAGTCTTGGTTCTTATATTATCAATTGGCTGAAAGATGGTGTTTAGATAAAAAATTGGGTCTTATGTTGGAAGATGGGGGGGAAAGGATAAAAATATATAAGAATTGATGTGTTTATTAATTATTTTGGTTGTATATTTATGGATGATCCTTGCTGTTACCCCAAACTGCTTCCGGTTGGTGCTTGAGAAAGAGGTTGGGAAGTAGGGAGTGGAAGGAGGAAGGTGGAGTGGTTGAGAGTCTAGAGGGAGGAAGGTTTGGCAAGTGAAAGAGGGGGAAGCGGAGAGGGGGCAGCGGGGATCATACGCAAACTATATTTTCTTTTGTGTACTGATGTTTTGTATTTATATCCATCAAATTCATGTTTATATTTTATTATATTTGAAAATAATAAAAAATTTAATAAAAAAAAAAATATATATTTTCAGAAATGATTGGCGGTTCCCCCCCCTGCATCCCCCCTCACTCCTTCAACCTTCCTAGCTTCCCTCTTCCTTCCTCCCCTCCTACCCACACCTCTCTCTTCCTTCCTCCTTTCCAACTATCCTACACATCCCATCACCTTCTTTTCCACCTCCTTCGGATGCATTTTAGGGGTACTAGCCGATCATCTCCTCTTCTCAAAAAGGGAAAAACCATTACATTATTTATCTATAACATATAAATACACCAGATTTTATATAATTCTACCCCTTCATCCCCTTCCCCCCTCCCCCCCTGGACTTCCCAGAACTGAGTACAGGGATAATCACATAGCATCCCAAATCTAAATAAAACTACCCAAACATAATACAAACAAATATTAACATACTTTAACTCTAATATACAATAGTAAACTTAAATATAATATATATATATATATATATAAATTATATTAAATATATAGAAATAATAAAAAAAGAAAAAAAAGTTTAATCAAAAGCTATATGATAATTATTCATTTCATACTTTCTCTGAATATAATCTATCCATCTTCTCCATACCAGAATGATTTTTTCTTGAAATTGATCCTTCAAATATGCGGAAATTTTAGCCATTTCTGCAAAATATGACACCTTCAATCTCCAATCATCCATAGTCGGTAATGCCTCCTTCTTCCAATTTTGAGCAACCAGTAACCTTGCTGCTGTTATACAATACAGCATCAAATTCATTTCTTTAAGGTCCAAATTTTCCATAATGCCC
>NW_015386515.1:1418804-1438632 GCF_001527695.2 Protobothrops mucrosquamatus | reverse complement strand
TAACTGCTGCTTTTTTAACTCCTGAGCCAAAAAGGCAAATTCCTTCCTTTTTCTTAAAATTTTTGGAGGTATTTCTTTTAGAAGTATAACATCTTGGGCAGCAATCTGAAATCTCTGCTGGTAAAAAGCTTGTATAATCTCATTACGACGTGTTTTTCTAGAGAAATAAACAACAACATCTCTGGGTAATTTCCTCTGACATGCAACCCATGAATTTACTCTATAAGCTTTCTCAATTTCTCCAAAAATAATTTCAGGATCACATTCAAAGACCAGAGCCAAGGCCGCTGCTATTTCCTCCTTCAGTTTCTCCTGTAAATCTTCTTTTAGACCCCTAATCCGCACAACATACTCCATTTCTCTGTATTGTGACATTACAATATCATTTTGAGCAATTTCCAAAACTTCTTCTACTTTTTCCAATCTCTCTTCCATCCCTTCCATTTTCTCCACTACTTCATCCACCCGTCCCTCTATACGATCTACATGAGCTGCAAAGCCTTGAAAGATTTGTGATATGTTCTCACACAGTTCATCATTTTTCTTACTAAGAAGCTGTTCTGTTTCCAGTCTCATTTGTTGTACTGTCTGCTTAGAAGCTTGTGCCAAAGCCTCCTGTAATTCTTTAAGAGTAATAGAGGGGGGGGGCGAAGGTGGTGGAGATTTAGGTTTCTGCTGTGAGATTTGCATAACTGGGGAAGAAATAGCTGTTTTAGATACTGCAGAAGTTCCAACACGTTTAGAAGCCATTGTAATTCAGAGCAAAAGACAGCAGATGTTTAACCAAACTTTCCTTGAATTTAAAAGAGTCTTTACAATGTCTCAATCCACAACCGGAAGGAGAGTGAAAGTTTTCCTTTGAAACAAAGAAGCTGCTCACCCGCAGCCATTTTCTTCTTAAGTTAATTATAACAACTGGAGAGGATGCCTTTAAATCTTCTGAGTTAAAGTCTTATTTCAATCAAAGTCCAATTCTCCTGGTCAGATCTGTCTGTTGACAAGTTTACTCACGATTTAAAATCTCAATGGGTATCAGAGGTGGAGACGACGTCTGGCTTCGCTGGAAGGCGAAGACATCCCGAGCTGCGGAGAAACTCTGAGCTCCGGAGGAGTTCTCACCTTCATCCCCCTGGATGACTCCTGGGGGACTAGGGAACTCTACTCCTACTTCAGAGAAAGCTCGCCCTCTCTCCTTCTCCTGTTTCGGCGGCTTTAACGCAGACCCGGACGGGAGGCTAGCAAAAAGCCTCCATCGGCCGTCAGCCGTCGCCACCGGAAGCCTACTCTAATATTATCTGGATCAGATTTCAATCCTGTGAAATACCTAAAGCTGCCTTTATCTGAACATTTGTTAGGAAAGAGTCAAATTAGTTTCTTGTATCTCCAATATAAGATATCTGCCACGTTCTACTCTGTCCTTCAGAACTATCTAGGCATTCAAAGCTACAGCAGATTGTTTTAAGGGAAAGGACTAGAAACCTGGAGACTGTGAATTCTACTTCTGCCTTATGCACAAAGCCAGCTGGGAAGGAGACAATGGCAAACCACTTCTGAAAAATCTTGCTAAAAAACTGCAGTGAGTTGTACAGGCAATCACCGCCAATGCTGGTGGCATCATAAAAAAAGGAGGGGGGGATTTTTTCTGGCGATGATGAAGAGAGAGAGAGAGAGAAAAAAAAAATAATCAGTTGATGAACCAAGATTACTAGTGCAAGGAAAGAATATTGCCAACAAAAATCTTCACTCAGAATGGGTGCTTTCAGTACCATACAAAACCTGGTTGCTCTCAAATGCAATGGTACTTTTGGGGTTGATGAAGAAGATACTGTTCTTCTTTGTTTAGGGAAAATTCTTCATGGCACAAGCTGGCAATTTCTCTGACAGAAAATCATGGCAATTGCCAGCCACATAGAAAATACTGTGGAAGGAACCAATCTAGTGGTTCAAGGAAAGGGACAGGTTATGCAGGTTTTGTAACAGCAGACAGCAATAATGATTGTCTTTTGATGAATCTAATAGAGACACAAATAGGCATCTCCAAATGTGAGATGCAATGCTCTTATTGTGGAGCATACAAATATACACAACATACAGCTGAATATATTAACTGCTCACAGCAGTGTGAAGTTGCTCAATGAAGGTTCCCTTCATTGGGAACAGAATGGCCAGTAATATTTATTTTTTCCTGCAAGAAGGATTTTTGAGCTGTGACATCAGGACACTGATGTCACAACTCTGTCCCTCTACTACTTTCACACTGCCTATGTCCATTTACATGCAGTACTTTAGGAATGCAATACTCATATAATAAAAGAATATAATAAAATAAACATTGATGCTATTAATGTTTTCAACTAGGTTTTCTGCAACTATTGTGGCATAAGTGAAGACTTGACACTCCTTGTTCTCCTGTGGTCTTGAGGAAGCTGGACAAAATGGTAATCCGTCATACATAAATCTTTACTGAACTAGGAAGGGCTTATATTATTCATTTCAAACACTTTCCCTCTCTTATCACATGAGGATGGCAGGAATGGCTGATTTTGCTAACAGGTCACATAATTTAACACTAGTTCCCAGTATTTATGATTCAAAAACCATCTAGGAATTCAATACTGATCTATCAGGATCTAGAGCAAGCTATTTTCCTTGAAAGAAATAAAAGCAATACAGCATCTTCTCTACCATTTGATACTAAATTATTGCAACACTTAATGATGTATCTTAAAGCAGCAACATATTGATCTAGAATTACTTTTGTTTGCTGGGCAAAATTTGTATTTCAGTTAAATATATGTTTAAAAAAATGCACACATTTCTTATATTTGATCCACAATAAACAAATTGTACAATATTCTCAAAGCTTCTGCTTGAGTTTACTTGCCTCTGATATTTCACCACTCATAAGCTTAGCTAAAAGGGCCCATCTCATTTTCACAATTAAACTAGTGGACAATTACTTAAATATGAGCCAGCAGTGTGCTGCAGCTGCCAAAAAAGCCAATACAGTGCTGGGCTGCATTAACAGAGGGATAGAATCAAGATCACGTGAAGTATTAATACCACTTTACAATGCCTTGGTAAGGCCACACTTGGAATACTGTATCCAATTTTGGTCACCACGATGTAAAAAAAATGTTGAGACTCTAGAAAAGTGCAGAGAAGAGCAACAAAGGCAATTAGGGGACTGGAGGCTAAAACATATAAGGAATGGTTGCTGGAATTGGGTATGTCTGGTTTAATGAAGAGAAGAACGAAGGGGGACATGATAGCAGTGTTCCAATATCTCAGGGGCTGCCACAAAGAAGGGGGAATCAAGCTATTTTCCAAAGCGCCTGAAGGCAGGACAAGAAGCAACGGATGGAAACTAATCAAGGAGAGAAGCAACCTAGAACTAAGGAGAAACTTCCTGACAATTAGAACAATTAACCAGTGGAACAACCTGCCTCCAGAAGTGGTGAATGCTCCAACACTGGAAGTTTTTAAGAAGAGATTGGACACTCATTTGTCTGAAATGGTATAGGGCAGTGATGGCGAACTTTTTAGAGACCGAGTGCCCAAACTGCAACCCAAAACCCACTTATGTATCGTCGGGTGCCGGGTGGGTGTGGCCCATTGGGTGGGTGTGGCTCATTGGGTGGGCATGGCCCATTGGGTGGGCATGGATGCGGTGGTAACGGTGGACTGAGTGGGACTAAAAAGTTCAATCAATTCCAACTTTGCAATATCTTTTTTTTCCCGCGAGAACTTGAAATTGATTGATTGAACCTTTTATTTTTTGCACACGGTGGCGGAGGCCTAAAGCGAAAAGGTTTCATAAAACCCAGCTGAAGGCCTAGGACTGGGGCGATGGCACGCATGCCTACAGAGAGGGCTCTGCGTGCCATAGGTTTGCCACCACGGGTATAGGGTTTCCTGCCTGAGCAGGGGGTTGGACTTGATGACCTCCAAGGTCCCTTCTACTACTATTGTAGCTTAATTGTTCCTAACCCGAATGAATGCCGTCACCAGGAATCAAGTGCAACTCAAAAGCATCTTTAATTTTGTATACAGACATTTTTTTGTTGCTTGATTATGCCAAATTAACCCAAACTGAGAAGTTTACCTGCAATATCGCAAGTTATTATTCAGTAATTTAAAGCATTTATATGACACTTATTCTTTATGTAGTCCTAAGATTCACAACATTAAAAATACTGAAGTAAAAATAACAAAACAAAGGAAACTTATAGCAGTAATTAAAAATAATTTAAGATACTGTTTATTATATTTATATCCCACCACAATCTTATACAAACTCTTAGTAGTGTTATCCCTTAAGCTAATGGCCAGGGGTTTATTTACATTTATTAGTGTAAGGACCCAATTCAAAATCTCATCTCAAGAAAGCAGGACTCTTGGAACAGTTTCATTCCAAAAGGAACTTTTATTAGGAGAAGCTGATAGCAGGCATAGAAGGCAGGATCTGAGGGTTTCCCGCTCAGATCAATAGATTAAAAGAGTCCTAAGCAAACCCCACCCCAATAGTTCATCCGGTCAGTTTAAATGAGTCGATCCCCAGGTGTTAAATCCGCTGTGGGAATGGAGCTGATAATGGAATCCGTTCCCATGCCTGTGAAGACGTTGGCTCTTCACAACTTACTCTTCTGCAGCGAGAGATAAGCCAGATGGCCGGAGGCACATTCTTTTCTCATCCCAGGTTGACATCAAGCAAGAAACAGTTCAAAGAGCGAGCATGTAGAAACAGCAGAGAGGATACATTGTAGCAAAGCAAAAGGGCATCCCACAGAGCCTTCCCCCCTCCCCCTCAGGAAAATGGCAGAACCCACAGAAAGAAATGTAAAGAAATGAATTAGACCTCCCCAGGAAGGAAATGGGTGCTGACATGCCGCCCCCCCTTAAAAAAAAAGAAAGATCCACCTGTAGAAAGATAAAATAAAGAGAGATAAAGACAAATATTAGTCTGGTTTATCTGGGTATGCAGCATAAAATTTACTAAGCAATCTGGGGGTTCTAACGTGACGTTTCTGAACCCATTAATTTTGGCAAGGAGGCAGATGTTTCCATGCTATGAGGTATTGGGTGAAACCATGATGTTTTCTGGAGTCTAGAATCTCCTTGATTTCAAAATGTTGTTCACCTTCTACCATGATTGGAGGAGGGGAAGGAGCTACAACTGGCCTTAAGGGCAACTGGAGTTCGCGTTTCAGAAGGCTGCAGTGAAATCTGTCTGAGAATCTTAGGGAGCTCCAATTCTACTGTGACAGGATTGATTATTCTTCCAGTGGAAAATGGCCCACAAATTTTGGCCCTAGTTTCTTTGAGGGCTGCAGGGATTTTAGATATTTTGTTGAAAGATAAACTCTCTCTCCCACTTGAAACTGTTTGGGTTCACTTCATTTCTTATCTGCCTGGAATTTATATGCTTCCCTAGCCTCATCTAAAGCCTTTCTTACAACTGGCCAGGTATTTTGTAATTGTGCAATCCATTCCTTCAGGGAAGGGATGATCGGTTCCCTCGATGGTAATTCAGGCATTGGGTTGAAACTTTGTCCTTGTCAGGGGCCCACTTCAAAACCTCATCCAAAGAAAGTAGGACTCTTGGAACAGTTTCTTTCCAAAAGGAACTTTTATTAGGAGAAGCTGATAGCAGGTATGATAGGCAGGATCTGAGGGTTTCCTGCTCAGATTAATAGGTTAAAAGAGTCCCAAGCATAACCCCACCCCAATAGTTCATCCGGTCAGTTTGAATGGGCCAATCCCCAGGTGTTAAGTCCACTGTGGGAAAGGAGCTGATAACGGGGTCCTTTCCCATGCTTGTGAAGATGTTGTTGGGTCTTTGCACCTTCCCTTCTGCAGCGAGAGATAAGCCAGATGGCCGGAGGCACATTCCTTTCTCACCCCAAGGTAACATCAAGGGAGAGACAGTTCAAAGAGTAAGTATGTAGGAACAGTGGAAAGGATACATTGTAGCATGGCAGAATAACATACCACAGAGCCTTCCACCCTCCCCCTCAAGAGAATGGCAGAACCCTCAGAAAGAAATGAGATAGATCCCCCCCAGGGAAAGAATGGGTTCTGACATCCTACCCCCCCTTAGAAAAAAGAAAGATCCACCTGTAGAAAATAAAACAGAAAAAAGGGAGACAAGGATTAGTCTGGTTTATCTGGGTATGCAGCGTGACACTTACTAAGTAGTCAGGGGCCCTAACATGATGTTTCTGAACCCACTCATTTTGGGAAGGCGGCAGGTGTTTCCTCGCTACTAGATATTAGGTGGAACCATGATGCTTCCTAGAATCTAGGATTTCTTTTATTTCAAAATGCTGTTCATCTTCCACCATGATTGGAGGAGGGGAAGGAGCTGCAGCTGGCCTTAAGGGTAATTGCAGTTCGCTTTTTAAAAAGCTGCAGTGGAAAATTGGGTGAACCTGTCTGAGTGTCTTTGGGAGCTCCAATTCTACAGTGACAGGATTGATTATTCTTTTAATGGGAAATGGTCCCACAAATTTTGGTCCTAACCTTTTTGAGGGCTGCAGGAATTTTAGGTATTTTGTTGACAGGTAAACTTTCTCTCCTACTTGAAATGGTTTGGGTTCACTTTGTTTCTTATCTGCTTGGAATTTATATGCTTTCCTAGCATTGTCTAATGCCTTTCTCATGACTGGCCAGGTATTTTTTAATTTTGCAATCCATTCCTTCAGGGAAGGGATGGTTGGGTCACTCCATGGGAGTTCAGGCATCAGGTTAAAACTTTGTCCCATTGCCACCTGGAAAGGAGTGTAACCCATGCTGGAATGTACTGCATTGTTATAAGAGACTTCTGCGTACAGGAGTAGGTCAGTCCAATTGTCCTGCTGGTAGTTAATGAAACATCTTAGGTACTGCTCCAGTACTGAGTTTGACTGTTCAGTCCCAACATTCGTCTGCAGATGATGACTAGATGACAACCCCTGTGTGGTCCCCAACAGTCCCAGGAATGCTTTCCAAAACTCTGATGTGAACTGTACCCCTCTATCTGATATGATTTGTTGTTGATAAATGAAGTTGATAAATATGCTGGACGAACAGCTTTGCAAGTGTCTTTGCATTGGGAATGTTTTGGCATGGGATAAATGTACTTGTTTAGAGAACAAATCCGTCATGACCCAAATGACTGTGTTCCCTCCACTATCTGGTAACTCCACAATAAAGTCCATAGAGATTTCTCTCCAAGGAACTGATGGGGTCGCTACTGGTTGCAACAAGCCTGGGGTCTTTGCTTCCCTTCCCTTCACCGCAGCACAAGTTAGACAACTGGCCATGTAACTTTCAATGTCCTTTTTTATTTGACGGCCACCAAAACTGCCATTTCACCAGGTGCAAAGTTTTTACGAACCCAAAATGACCAGCTGATTTTGAATCATGGCATAGCTGCATGAATGTCCGTCTCTTGGCTCTTTGAGATGTACAGCTTTCCTCCCACCCATGGTAAACCATCGGTCATGGTGCATAGGTTCTTGTGGCTTAGGAACCATTTGTCGGTTTCTAGTGCTTTTTTGAATTCAATCCCTGCTTGGCTCGCTAGGGGCTTTTGAAGTTTGGCTTGTGCTCGGGTGGTGACTTGTGCTGCTAATTGCTTTGATGGCATAAGTGGGTCTGTTATTTCTGTTTGGTTGCTATTGTACTGGGACAGTCTGGACAATGCGTCCACTAAGAAATTCTTTCCCCCCGGTAAGTGCTTTAGAGTAAAATTATACTGGTGGAAATGCTGCGACCACCTCGCTTGCTTAGGGGGCAGTTTCCTGGGTGTTTTTAGTGCTTCCAGGTTCTTGTGGTCGGTCCACACTTGGAACGGAATTTTGTTCCCCTCCAGGAAGTGCCACCAGGATAGAAGGGCCCATCGGACTGCGTAAGCGTCCTTCTCCCAAACTGCCCACTTTTGCTCTGTTTCTGTGAGTTTCCTTGATGTGTATGCACAAGGCTGAAATTTCCGTTCATCATTCTCTTGTAATAGTATTGCCTCCACAGCCATGTCACTAGCATCAGCCTGAATCATGAAAGGTTTTTTGGTATCAGGGTGCCTTAGAACTGGTTCTGCGGAAAATAGTCTTTTTAACCTTTCAAATGCAGTTTGACATTCCACGGTCCATTTCAATGGTCGGCTCGGCTTCGGTTTCCCCTCCCCTTTTGTCTTTAACAAGTTAGTAATTGGTAGTGCAATCTGTGCAAAGTAGGCGATGAATAGCCGGTAAAAGTTAGCAAATCCAAGGAAACTTTGCAAAATTGCTTCCTGGTGCGGGGCAGAGCCCATTCTAGTACAGCTTGGACTTTCTGAGGGTCCATCTCTATGCCACTCAGCGAGATGCAATACCCCAGGTAGTTGATTTTTTCCCTTATGAAATTCACACTTAGACAGTTTAGCAAACAGGTGAGCTGCCTGAAGTTTTTTCAGCACAGTTCTGACTAACTTCACATGTTCCTGTTTTGTTTCAGTGAATATTGGGATATCGTCCAGGTAAACAAGCACCCCTTTATACAGGTGCTCTCGGAGCACCTCATTTATTAATTGCATGAATACTGTGGGTGCCCCTTGGAGGCTGAAGGGTAGAACCCTGAATTGGTAACACCCTAAGGGGCAATTGAAAGCGGTTTTCCACTCATCTCCTTCTTTAATTCTAATCCTGTAATACGCCTCCCTCAAGTCCAGTTTCGAAAAGATTTTTCCTTTTGATAGGTGTGCTAGCATGTCCTTCATGAGAGGGAGTACAGGTTACTCTCATTCACTGCGTTCAGAGATCTATAGTCCACGCAGAGGCGAAGAGTCCCATCTTTCTTTTCTCAAAATAACATGGGGGCTGTGATCTTGGGTTTTGCCGGCTGGATGAAACCCCTTTCCAGGTTTTTGTCTATGAACTTTTGCATTTCCTCTAGCTCCCATTGGCTCATGGAATACAATTTTGGCTTGGGTAATTTCGCCCCTGGGAGGATCTCAATGGAACAGTCTGTGGGTCAATGGGGGGGGCAGTTCGTCAGATTTCTCCTCACTGAATACTTCAGCTAGGTCCCGGTATTCCTCTGGTATGTCTTGTAACTCTCTTTCCCCCACTGCCACTGCACTCTCGGAGGGGCTTCCCCCATTTTGGGGCTGAGTCGGAGTTCTTACTGCCTTTCCATCTGGGAATCTGAGCTCTCCCGTCCTCCAGTTCCACTTAGTTAGCCATGCCATGCCCAGGATAAGGGGGCATTCCATGCCAGGGGTCACTACAAACATTATAGTTTCTATGTGATCCCCTATGGTGAGTTGGACAGGTAATGTGGCAAGAGTAGCCAGTGTCCCCCCTGCAATGGACCCATCTAATTGACCAAATGAGATCGGTTTCTTCAGCCTCCTCACCGGAATTCCTAAATTCCCCATGAAAGTTGGGCTTATGAGGCAACGGGTGCAGGCAGAGTCTATTAGTGCTCTGAGTGCAACCCTCTCCGGCATTCCGGAGCTAAACAGTTCTACAGTCCTGGTGAGGGGTGCTATGGGTCCACTTACCAGGGATTCGTCCTCCAAGTTGTTGTAGCAAAGCAAAGGGGCATCCCAGAGAGCCTCCCCCCTCCCCCTCAAAAGAATGGCAGAACCCACAGAAAGAAGTGTAAAGAAATGAATTAGACCCCCCCAGGAAAGAAATCGGTTCTGACAATTAGACTTGTTTGTCACCATGTCGCCTAGTGGCGACTGTGGATGGTTTACAAACATTGCTAATAAAAAATTGAGGCAATAAATACTCAGTAATAATATATAATTAAAAAAGATGAGTAGAAAGGGAGCAGGATGCAGGATGCACATAGGGAGAATGGGGTCTGGTTTAATCTGTCAGCTACCTCAGCATCCGCAGCATGCCCCAGCACAATGCACCCCCATTGGGATCCGAAGCCAACTGGCAGAGCCAAAATGTAAGAAGGGTGGGTGCAGATCTCTCCGGGGGGAGGCACAATTCATTCCAAAGGGCAGGAGCCACAACAGAAAAGGCTCTTCTCCTGAACCCTGCCAGCTTAAATTCCTTGACTGAAAGGATCCGCAGCATGCCCCTTATGCCAGCACTGGCGGGACGGCACAATGCCATTGGGCTAAGATGGTTCCTCAGATAGGTAGCAGCATCCTTCCACCCCTTCTGGCACTAGCTTTGAATTTATGCAAACTTAACTAAAGAGGGGGGATTTTTTCCCCCTTGTGCACTTATTGAGCCAATACACAGGTGCCACTTTATCTGATGATCAGCCTTTTCACGCTGTCAAATTTATTCATACAATATAATCTTTACTAAATGATATATTACATCAAGGTATTAAATTATAGTGGTGTATTAAATTATGGTAATGATCTAGTAAAGAATCATCTGAACTTTGCACTCTCTGCTGAAGAGGAAACTCACACAGTGGACCAATGTAGGACACAAGCTTTAATTTAGGAGCTTTTCTGTATTATTCTTTATTGCAGCTAAAGTAAATATAGAGATCTGTAGCAAATACACAAATCAGAATCAGAGGGTCTGAAGCATAGCTGAGTACCCCACAACAATGATTCAGAAATCCTTGAGATCTGGCACTTTTGGGCTATTCATCAAGATTCACACATCTTTTTTCTGGCTTATACTGATTTGGGAAATGAGATGGCTGCTTTAAGTGGCATTTAAAAGTACCCACATGTTTTCTTTTCATGCTCAATATCTTGCAGAAAAAAAGGCTCATACATTCTATTAAGCACAAAAATCCCAGTCTTGTAACTGACTTTGTCTGATTCTAAAAGATGATGCTATATTGGATCTGATGTGTACTGTACATGTTGTATGCTTTGCAATGAAATTTTCCAGTCTTAAAATGGAGCTGCTTATGCCTGCTAAGATTTTCTGTAATGTTTAAGACAATTTTGAAATGATGGGTTATTTGGGTCTCTGATTTATATTGACAAGCAATGAACAAATCCAGAATAATTAACTCAGTCTGGGCTTGCCATGAGTCCATGGAGCTGAATGGGGAACATTTTGGTCACATGCATCATCCATATCTGTTCTGGCCTATGCATTCCATGACCAAAGCAACCCAGAAAAGATTCAGAGAAGGACAAAAAGGGTGATCAAGGGTTAGGAACTAAATCCTAGGATCAACAGTTAAGCTACAGTGAGAGTTCAGACTTAAGGAAGATAAACATGACCATGCTTTTCAAATACCAGAGAGGGTATTAAACAAAGAACATGGCTTGGCCATTTTCTATCTTCCCAGAAGGCAGGCGACAGAATAAAATATCTGAGGAGCTGTCACAGAGAAGAGGGGGGAGGGTCAACCTATTCTTGAAGGCACTTGATGGCAGGACAAGCAGCAACGAATGGAAGCTTAACAAAGAGAGATCCAACCTAGAACTAAGGAGAAATTGCCTGACAGTGAGAACCATTAATCAGTGAAATGGCTTGCCTCCAGAAATTGTGGGTGCTTCAACACGGGAAGTCTTTAAGAAGAGATTGGACAATCATTTGTCTAAAAGGTATAAGGTCTCCTGCTTGACCAGAGGGTTAGACCAGAAGACCTCCAAAGTCCCTTCCAGCCTTGTTATTCTATATTCTATGAAGTGACGTTCAGCTGAATATTAGGAAAATTGTCTTGTCAGAAAGAACAATTTATTGCAATCACTATAAGACACGGGTCTCAAACTCACCGCATCACATGACATGTCGTGACATATCGCGACTTTTTTTGCATTGCCAGAGCTGGGGTGGGCGCGACCTTTGTATGATGCAACTGGCCTGCGGGCTGGCAGTTTGACACCCCTGCTATAAGACGAATGTAGTGTTTGGCAACTGAGCACATGTTCAAATTCTCACTCAGCTGCAACTTTTGTGAGCAGACTAATCAACCTCCATAGCAGACTTTGCTGTGAAACTGAATTTATAAAAGCAAGGTAGAAAGAAAAAGTACATAGAATTTCATTTGTTTTCAAGTAGTATTCAAAAATGCCAGTTCTACCTTTTCAAGTACTTAAACAAATGTAACTAGTACTAGGCAATAGATGCTCTGAAATAGTATTATTATTATTATTACATTTCCATGTAATAAGAGAATATATAAAAATACATCATATCCCCAAACAATTATTTTTAATGTCACAAATCAATGCTATAAAATGCTTCAAAAGATAATGTTTCCTCTGGCTTTGTCTCCCGCTGACCTCACAGGGGTTTTGGACAGTTACCACAACTGGCTTGCAAATGCCTTCTTTCAGGCTGTTATGGACTTCCTAGTCTAGCCTACAATTTCAAGAATCCTTGGGTGTTTCCAACTCAAATACTAACCAAGCTTAGCTTTTAAACCCAAAGTAGCTCAACCAGGTGCTGCCACCTGCTGTGACAAAATATTTAAAGATATTTCTTTATTTGTTCTACAAATATGCAGATCATTAAAATGCTGTTTTGCTATGTAAATTTAATGGTTCACTAATTTGTGTTTCCTTCTTAAGGAACTCTAACAATAATATAAAATGCAGTCTGGATGCAAACACGATATCTTCTATATTCCATGGTTTCATGGATATATTCTATCTTACAATTTCTAAAATATATTTAACATATTTTCTAATACAGACATGCTTCCCTTTTCATCAGAAAACAACTGTATTTTCTCCGCCATTGTTAATGGTAAATTTATGTATTAAATTTATATGCCATCCATTTTCGAAAGTGACTCTAATACTAGCCAACCTCCCCCCCCCCATCCTAAGAATATTTACCACCTGAGGGCCATTCATGTCCTCTGTAACTCTGAGACAATTCCTAGAGTTGCTCAATGCTAATATCACACTAAATTATAGTTAAACAAACATAGTTTATGTGCTGGTCTGCTCAATGAACACTCCTTCTTCTAACCCATCTAACCCAGCCTCACACTTTCAAAAGCAAGCAGCATTTTCTACTACAGAATGAGCATTTGAAGTATTTTAATCTGGAGGTTTCCTATATGCGCTTTCATCAACAGCCATTAATAATCTTCCTTGCATATTTTTATTAGTTTAAACCCATTTTCATATTTTAAATAGCAGCAAATTCCATAAATCTATTATGAATTTACTTTTTAATACATTACTTATTTTCCTTTATTTGTTGGTTCTTTATTTTCCTTTGAGGAAAGTGCTCCTTAAATTAGCCTTTTCTTATCTCTTTCCAACTTTATGGAGTCATTTTGGAGCTAGAGCAGTGGTTCTCAACCTGTGGGTCGGGACCCCATTTGGGGTCGATCAACCATTTCATGGGAGTCGCCAAGCAAGGCTGTCCGCCATTTTTTTGTCCGCCATTTTTTTTGTCCGCCATTTTTTTCCCCTTTTCCGGCGGGTGCCTTACCGCCCTTGGGCTGGGCCAGCTGGTGGTCGGCCTGCTGCCGCTTGCCAGCTATGCCTCAGCCGGCGCAGGGGGCGGAACCACGCATGCGCGGCGCTCCCGGGCAGGGAAAGTCCTCGACTTACGACCGGTTGGGTAGTCCTCGACTTATGACCGGTTTAGTCCTCGACTTTCAACCGGTTTATTCCTCGACTTACGACCGGTTTAGTCCTCGACTTACGACCGGTTGGGGTCGCGGCATTAAAAAGGTTGAGAACCACTGAGCTAGAGCGATAGCAGCAGCATGTTTATAGTTGACAATTAAGCTGTACCCAAGATATAGTCCAACATAAAACAATACTGGAAGTTTTCATGACCTTTCCAAATAATCAATAGGATGGAACCTGTTTTCCATAGCTACTGCAACACGCAACACTTCTTCAGAACCTCACAACTCTTTGAAATTTTCCAACACCATAAGTATTTTAATTTTACCATGGTCTTTTAGCCAGATTATCTTTCTATCTCAATTTTTCTTTCTTTTTCATCCATACAGACAGACATGTACAGTCCTACCTGTAATTTTATCTCGAACCAGTTTGCATGATTCAATCTCTCCAATGCTTCCAAAGAGACTCTTGAATTCCTCTTGTGTCATGTTCTGGGGCAAGTAGTTGACTATGAGGTTAGTTTTGGAATCATCGGTGGCCCCATTGGCACTGATCAGTGGCCCATTGGGGAGGGAACTGTTGCTTGTGGGGCCGTTGGACACCTGGGTCTCCATTGTGCTGATTATCTGCTGAAAACAAGAGGGAGGAGGGAAAAGTGTTACGGTTATGAAAGATGGGAGGCAAACCCAGCAGCTTGTATGACATTGCTTATTTGCAACCTAAGAGCTGTTGGAATGGGTCAGGCTTATATTTGTTTGAGAGTTATGGTTTCACAGAGGTTACATCAATGTAGTATATAAAAAGATTTCTTCTGTGAGTGACCATGATACAGACCTCTCGTGTAGATTTTATGCAATGATGAAACAGAAACAAATGGAGAAGAGAGAGAGAAATGAAGTGCCAGAAAGCATATGACGGTCCCACTTTGTTCACACTAGTCTACTATTTCTATGTGATGGAGCTCCCAAAAAATTACTCCTACAAGAACACTGTGCTCAAGCAGAATAAATATTGCCCTCCGCTGAACAAACTTGCCTGAACTCAGAGTCTAAGAAAGAGCATTGCTAATATTTGGGTGGTGGACTGACAAAGAAAATCAGTAGGATAGGTGAAGAAAAGTTGGAAAAACATCCCCAAACCACCTTTGCAGATTTGCCAAAAAGCGGTATGTGGATATATGCATGAAATCACCAGGACTTGTATTTGATCTGAAGATTTTAAACTACTTTCATTTATTTTGTCACCATACTTTTCCATGCATAAACAAATTCCTTAAGCATATATTACTTCAAATGCCTGTTTACCATTTATTTATAGTGCATGTGGTGGGAGGGTGCAGGAAATTCAGAACCTCCCAATCAGTTAGAATCAGAATCAGAATCAGAATAGAGCTGGAAGGGACCTTGGAGGTCTTCTAGTCCAGCCCCCTGCTCAAGCAGGAGATCCTATACCATTTCAGACAAACGGCTGTCCAGTCTCTTCTTAAAAACCTCCAGTGATGATGCACCCACAATGTCTGAAGGCAAATTATTCCACTGGTTAATTGTTCTCACTGTTAGAAAGTTTCTCCTTAATTCCAGGTTGCTTCTCTCTTTGGTCAGTTTCCAACCATTGTTTCTTGTCCTGCCTTCTGGTGTTTTGGAAAATAAATTGACCCCCTCCTCTTTGTGGCAGCCTCTCAAATACTGGAATACTGCTATCATGTCCCCCTCTAGTCCTTTTTTACTTGAGACTAGTCAAACCCAAATCCTGCAACCGTTCTTCATGTTTTAGTCTCCAGGCCTTTAACCATCTTAGTTGTTCTTCTTTGTACTTTTTCCAAAGTCTCAACATCTTTTTTGTAATGTGAGGACCAGAATTTCACCTAATCTGTACTTGCACCTTTTTTCCTGCCCAGGTGTAAAACCTTGCTTTTCTCCAAATTTCATTTTGTTGGATAAGGCCCATTGTTCAAGTTTGTCAAGATCTTTTTGGATCCTGAGCTTGTCTTCTGGGGCATTGGCTATTCCTGCCAGCTTAGTATCATTTGCAATTACTGATCAGTGCTTCTCTAGGCAACACCCCCCCACACACACACTTACAATGGTTCTAATCCATTTCATTCCCTGGACATTTATTTGTGATTGCCAAAAAGCCTCTGTACCAACCTTCCACTTCTCTATGCTTTCCTGCAGGCTGCCCTTCAGTAAGCAGAATGCTGATTCCCTCTTAAACTATTGATCAGGCACATTGATTCTGCCATTACACTCCAGCCTCAGGCCAGGAGTGAATATCATCAAAGAAAAATGCATCACTAATTTGCTGGGCCTGCCAATAATCTCCTTACAAAGATGGTTGAGGACAGGGCGTTCTTTTTTCACTATATGGTATTTACTAGGCTTTGGAAATTTAAATTTGTACATAAAGATAATTTTTATTTGGTTGAGTGAGGTTCCATATTTATTCTCTACTTCACAGAAATAAATAAATAATGTTTCTAAAAACCATCATTCAAGAGCCATATTACATTCTAACATAAAGACTAACCAAGATTATGTCACCCCAAAATACCAGAATGCTGCAACCAGACCAAGTTGTTGCAACTTGCCAATACTTAATTTGCAAACAGTGGCATGTTTGGGTCACATGTTGAAAACCTTAGGAATTCAGGTAAAAATATAATCTGTAAAGTGATCTAAATACAAAAGGTAGCTATGAAATAACTAAAAAGAGATGACCAGTTTGGGCAACAGTCAAGATAGGCAATTTCAGAACAAAGCAGGGAACAGGGGAGCAGATATAGATCAATATTAAGTCTGCAATTCTGTTCACATTTATTCAGAGGCTCTGATGATGATTTGTGAAATGTCTAATTTTATGCTGAACACCTATTATGTTGCAAAGATTGTTAACAAATTTCATGGGCATATGTTAAGCCTACGGACAGGAGCAGTTTCATACACCCTCTAATTTATATACACAATTTGTACATTATAGTTGCAATCGCAAGTCCATGTGAACTTCAGTTATATACCAGTCTCCAGGCAAGCCTCCCCAAACCAAGATACAAAACCATGTTATCAGAAGCATTACAATATATCCTGTCAATTTATTGCCATGCCACTTTTTAATCTATGTTTAAAAAATACAATTTAAAATGTTTTAGTTTTTCAGGACTGTTGTGTGACTTATATTTCAAGTTGGTTTCCTACTCCCAAACTGCCATTCTCTGATGGCATAAACATCAGTAAGAACACCAGCTGTGGTACTTATTTTTTTTAAAAAAACAACCACCTTGATTTACTGATGTTTTGTTAACTTCTTTTATTAACTTTAATAGACTGGCAAATTTGTTTTCTTATATTTAATAAGTTTATTATATTAGCCAAATTCTATTTTATAAGCAACAGTCAGTAAAATAATAGTTAATTAAGCACAAAAGCTTTAGATCCCCAAGCACACATGGGAAGCTTACCAAAAACAAGAAGCAAATGCTCAGCCACTGCCTCCGAAGAAAAGCAAGGCTGGGCTGAACAGCATCACCCCCACTGCCTGCTATTTTGTAATGGTTCTCTGATTATTTTGTTTAAAGTACTTGTAAGACAACTTCAGTTCATCCTGCAGCCCAAAAGGTCTACCAGACAATGGTTCTATTATGTTACCTAGCCACCCTCTGGTGATAAAAAGTCTTCTGCACTGGTGATTTCTTGCTGGGTTGATAACTAAAGGAATTTAAATTCCCAGGCTAGAGACCATCCTGGCTCAAACATCAAACAACCCACTAACCATGGTTGAAAATGACCAGAATGAACCTCAGAGAACTTGGGTTTCCCTAATTAGACCCCTCCCTCTTACAAGGACCTTTTTATGTGAAAGATGAACAGAGACTGAGATGAAGAATGCTACTACAAACAACATTAGCAATAGCTTGCTAAATAAGCAGTAATTTAAACACTGGGAGCCCTTGCTTCTGAATTTTCTGCAACCATACTGGTGACAGAAAATGAAGGGCAGCTCTGAAACCCAAAGCAAGTCAAGACTCCGTAAATTCCTTAGAGAATCAATGCTAAATTGCCTTCCTTTCTAGTCTCTTGAAAAGGCTCTTCAGTTACAGACTGGAGCCCTTGAAAGAAAAGCTACATCCATTCTGAAATGCCCTTTTTATTTTTAAAATAATTTATTTTCAACTTGGCATTCAAGGAACTGCCAATCTTCTCAGTCTCCTTAAAAGCCGCTAACTGAATCGCATTCTCATGTCAGAACTCTTTTAGCTAGATCTTAGCCAGTTAAGTCCAGGAGCTGTGTAGAACCAAAATTAGCTCAAGCTTTTTGGGTTTTTCTAGATACGATGTGCCAAGGAAGAAACTTGGTTTCTTGTTATCAAGTAAGTTAAAAGTGGCAGACTAAGAACAATTGGGTTTACAATGCCAGCTTTTAAAGAGCACTCCAAATAAAGACCCCCATTTTAGACAAAATTGTTAAGCGATTTCTGGCTTATTTATCCACTTCAGATGGTAGAAAGAAACTATGAACAGAGTGCATGCGCTGGGACACAATACAGAAAGCCCAAATGCTCAGAATCCTGTCTCATGCTGTTCCATATGAATAGGTTCAGCATGATTGATTTCATGGCCATGGCATCTACTGTAGACAACCTTGGCTAAACTTGGAAAATACTAAGCAAGGCAAAAACCTAATTATTGCTTCAATGGAGGGCACCAAGTCACCCCCAGACTATAGGCTAGACTGGCAAATTTGAAAAAAACATCCTGCAAGCAATGCAAACGGTTTCATATTGCTGCCCCTAAAATTACATGTGAACATGCCCGAGTAGTCACTATGACTCAAGACTGACTTGGAGTCTTTCTCCTAAGTGCTTTAGAATACAGGGTTAGTTATAATAAGTAATTAAATGGTAGATTATCTTAGTCAAGATCACATTGCACATCTACTTAAATAAGACTTATTTTCAAGTTCTATAATTTCTGCCAGTCTATGCTGCACCAACTAACATATATCAGAATCTAAACTTTTCCAGGTCTCACTGAACACAACAGAATGCCAACTGCTCCTCAACAGAGACAAGTACTCTGTGCCTTTTCTGTGTTCTGCCCCTGCCTTATGGAATACTTTGTCCCTCTCCCCGGAAGTTCAGCAGGCCTCCACCCTGTGAGCCTTCCATAAGGTCTTAAAGATCTGGCTTCCCCCCCCCCCCCAAGCGCTGGGAGATAATTAGCTGATAGCATGTTAACACAGATTGGTGCCGGATTTTTGTTGTTTTAATGTTTTATGTTTTAACTGGTCGAGTGTTAGTTTTTAAAATACTTTAATACGCCTTTTCATTTTTGCTTGGGAGGTGCCCAGAGTTGATTGAAAGATGGATAGATATATAAATGTTTTCAATCAATCAATCAAATTAAGTAATTTAATACAATAAATTTCATAATCAGACAATGGCAAAGATTGTAAAGTCTACATCTGTATTTAATATGTGAGAGCGATAGGAAGTTAAAAGGTAAAATGGAAAGAGAATGGAGTTGAGCATAGCAACTTCCTTGAAAACTTTGCAAATTCAGTTGCAACCTATTTGAACCAACAAACATAGGGGTGAAAGTACTATATACCAATAGTACATCTGTCTTTGTTATCTCTTGTTGCCTCAGAGATGGTAGTTCCTTCTTTATATATATATATGCGCCAAATGCTGTTTTATTGGCTATATTTAAGAAGATCAAAACTACTTTGAATTACAATCTTATGATATCCCTTTTGATGCCTAAATAATATATTTTAATTCAGAGGACTGTTGTTTTCCTCACTTTTTAAAAAAAAGTATTTTATTAATTTTCTATTATTACAATTCATTAGTGCTTAATGAACAACGCGTTGTCTGATTGTCTGGGTTGATTTTTTCCTTAGTAATAAAAGTTAAGTTCTTATTCTCTATCTCCGTTTTCCAGCCATTGATAAAAGAAGTTCCATGTTTGAAAGTGTTCTGTATCTTCTTTTTCTTTGATTCTCAATGTTAAATCTATTTATTTCAGCAGAGTCCAGTATTTTCTTGATTATCGCTTCATCCAATGGTGTTATCTCATTTTTCCAGAGCTGAGCAAATACAATCCTCGCTGCTGTTAATACATGTAATGTTAAATATAGATTTTGTTTATCAAATTTTTCTGGAATTATACCTAATTAAAAAAAACAGGTTTAAAATCTACGTGTTTCCCTAACATATTTTCTAACCATGTATGTATTTTTGTGCAAAAAAGTTTTGCTTTAACATATGTCCACCACAGGTGATAATATGTACCAGGATTTTTATTACATTTCCAGCATTTACTAGACATA
>NW_015386515.1:1416773-1418499 GCF_001527695.2 Protobothrops mucrosquamatus | reverse complement strand
ATTTCTAAACATTTTTGCTAATCTAACAGGTGGAAGATGCCATCTATAGAACATTTTATATAAGTTTTCTTTATATGAAGTTGCCATTGTCAATTTATAATTTCTTTCCCAAAGATTTGGCCATTTCTCTAATTCTATATTATATCCAAAAGAAATTGCCCATATTATCATTGTTTCTTTCGCTTGTTCATCTTCCATTTTCAAATTCAATTAACAAGTTATACAATTTCTTAATCAGTTTTTCATCAGAAGTCAACCAGATCTGATCAAACATTGTCTGGTCTTTATAAAAACCGTATATTTTAACATCTTTATCATACCTCGGTTGCATTTACAGTTGAGACCACCATGTTAAGTCAATATCCTGATCTTCTAACTCTTGTTTAGATTTTAATTTCCCATCTGTATTCAGAATATCCTTGTATGTTAGAATTTTCTCAAATTTAACTAAGTTTGGGTGAACGAATGCTTCCATCATTGATAGCCATCCTGGGATTTTCGTGTAGATTTTTGGTTTTATCTTTTCCCATACAAATAATAATGGGTTTCTTATATAGTGGTTTTGGAAGTATCTATGGGTTTTATTCTTTTCATACCATAAAAATGTGTGCCATCCAAGTTGTAAGTCATGTCCTTCTAAATATAACAACCTTTTGTTTCTGAGGGTTATCCATTCTTTTAATCATGTTAGAGCACATGCTTGGTAGTACAGGACCCAATCTGGTAGTCCAAATCCTCCATTTTCTTTAGCTTCTAGTAGCATTTTCAGTTTGATTCTGGCTTTCCTTCCTTGCCAAATAAATTTTGAGATCAGTGTATTCAAATCATCAAAAAACTTTTTCTCTATTTTTATAGGTACTGTTTGAAATAAAAAAGGAGTTTTGGTAAAATATTCATTTTCACAGTAGCTATTCTTCCTAACACTGATAGTTGTAAGTTTTTCCATTTTTCCAAATCTAATTTTATTTGATTTAGTAAGTTTATATAATTCTTTTATTGTTGTGCATCTTGCTGTTAAGTATATTCCCAAATATTTAACTTTCTTAACTATTTTTTCTGGCAAGTTTTTTTTGGGCTTATCTGTAAGGGTTTTAACTATAACTTTGTTTTTCTCTCTGTTTATTTTCAATCCTCCTATTTCTCCAAATTCTTCTATTCTGAATTTTCAGTAGTTTAAAAGTTGTCTCCAGCGGTTCTTCTAAAATGAATACCAGGTCAACTGCAAATGCTTATAGTTTATAGCTTTCATCTTTTATCTCCATTCTTTTAATTTCCGGATCTTGTCTGATATTTCTGTTTAGAACTTCCAAAGTTAGTATAAATAGCAGTGGGGATAGTGGACATCCTTGTCTTGTGCCTTTCTTTATATTAAAGTTCTCTGTATAGTCCCCATTGATAATTACTTTTGCTGTTTGTTTATCACATATTGTCTTAATGGTCTTTATAAACTTTTCTCCAAAGTCCATACAGTTTAATTGTTGTATCATAAACTGCCAACTTACATTGTCAAAACTGAATTAATGTTTTAACTGAATTAGTCAAAGATTGTATGATTAAATGGGCTCAAAATATAGGAGAAACAATACCTATGGATACTTGGGAGTTAATCTGGGTGAGAAATGTGAAGTTTACACAAGCTCAAAATTTACGGGAGAATTTTTATAAAATGTTTTATAGATGGCACTTGGACCCTTCAACTATGTCTCGTATCTATGTGAATTATGAA
>NW_015386515.1:1402518-1416486 GCF_001527695.2 Protobothrops mucrosquamatus | reverse complement strand
GGGGGGGGGATGGGGTTTTTTTACTTGTTATTGTGTTTATTATGCTTGTGATTGTTTTTTTATGATGGAAAATAATAAAAAAAAATTTTGGAAAAAAAAAAATAGGCCAAATTACTAAATTACACATGGACAGAAGCAAATATTACTTTAATACCAAAAGAGGACTCAGACTTGACACAGATAAAAAATTATAGACCAATATCACTATTAAAGGTGATATTCTTTTGAAGCTGTCAAGACAAGGACAGGTTCTACAGATAACGATGGGTCTTTCCCTTTTTTGGTGGATGCCCATGTGTCAAAAAAGCCAATAGTCCAGTGTTACCTCTTATGCTTGTGTGAAAGAGAGATTTGATAGATGTGGTAAGGCAAAGATTAGAAAATGTGAATTCCTGTCTTTTATATAATTAATACAAGGTTAGGAAATCTTGTTCTTCATTGCATCTATGTATCTCACCAGAAAGCAAAACTGGTAGAACAGATACATAGGTACAGTTCCTTCAATTGGAATAGAAAATCAATGTGATGCAGTATAATATATTTTAATTAGAAACCAAATTTCTATTCATTTATGAAGGCCCTTAGGCAATTGTTAACAAACCACTAGCATTTAGGATCCTCTTTGAATTCCAAGAAAAGGGGAATTTGCAAATTAAATTATTAAAATGTCAATCAGGACAGGTAAGTTGCAAGGCTGAAACATGTTGTGAGTGACTTGAAATGAACGGTAGAATAAAAATGTAACAATGCAACAAAACCTCTCCAAATCCTGGCAAGCCCTCGTTGACAAAGCATCACAGTGACAAAATGCTATTTATAAATTACATAGGAAAGAGATTAAGCATACATTACAGCAGGGTGAAGAGACCAAGGCGTCCACTTCTCTCTTCACTAATACTTTAAGGACTTTCATTGTCCATCTAAATAAATTCTACCCAATAACTAAAGACAAGCAATTAGACAGTCAGGAAGAGTGTAAGAACAGTCCAGTGCATTGCATTGTGCAATGTGTATTCCTTTTGGGGAAGATATCATGGTAATGTAATTGGTATAATGAGTTAAGATAGCTTGACTGGAGAAGCAGAGAAAAGCAGGAAAATTGGCGGCAGCCGCCGCCACTGCCTTCGGCTAAGATCCCAGCATCCCACTTGATTGCAGCAGTCGCAGAGAATGAAGCTTTCAAAGTAGGAAGAAACCCCTCCAAAGAAGATGGAGAAGATCTGTAGAACACAAGAGTTCTTGGAGGGCAAACAAATATTGTCATGCACTATAAGAATCTGCCCATGGGCAGGGGTGGGGGAGATCTAACAGTGGGGATTCTATTATTATTTAAACCGAGTCCAGAGAAGATCAGGGTGAAAAGTTTTGTAATTGTTTCTCCAGTATATATCTGGAGAATGAGTATATTAACAAACCGCTAGGGGAACGATGCACACCACGGAAGACCCAAATGCAAGACTGTATACTGATGCCTGCATGAAAATGCCGGGAATCTCTAAACCAGAATGAGATGCATGCTTAATGTTAGAAGAAAATATAAGCACAGCAAGTGGAATGGAAATTATGAAAATGGCAATCCTTGGACAATAGAAAACAAGGTGATCACAGAGTTTTCTTTAATCTAATTTGTTGAAAGAGAAAAGGGATTGGTAACAGATGAAGCTATAAAGCAGCCCAATAATTAGGAGGGATTTAGATTGAGGAAAATGCAGGTAGCACTTATTTAGAATCTGTTTGCAATTATTACAGTGATGAGAAAGCAATTTTATGACCAATCCTCATATATACAATCTTCATAAAGGAAAGCTAAAGTATAAGTATAGTCATGGTTTCACTTAATGACTGCTTTGCTAAATGACTAAGCTGCTGTTGCAATTATCCTTGTTAAATAAGGACTATTTGTATTGTAAATGAACTTGATGGAGAACCCAGGGTGCGTGAACACCAGCAGTAGCTTCCCAGCATTTGTTAAAGTTACTTATCCAATGGAATCAAGTATTCCAATATCCTGTTCTTTTAAAAGTAGTTGCCCTGCTTCCAGTTCTTACAGGTATTTAGGGGGTCTGAGGAACAGGAGGAAGAAGGAATGTTGTGGCAAGTGGTAGGGATTAAGCCAAAGGATTTCGGAAATGTGTTAACCACTATATGCAAATTCAGCTAAAACAACAGTTCTGCAGGAAAGTAACTCTTTTTCTGTTCTGTCTTATCATCTGACTGTGGGTTATGATGGGAGATAAATGGATCTTAACTTCAAGCAACTGATACAAATTTTCCAAACATGGTACCAAGTGTATCAAGAAGTTTCCTGACATTAAGAACAATTAATCGGTGGAACAATTTGCCTCCAGGAGTTATGGGTACTTCAATCACTGGAGGTTTTTAAGAAGAGATTGGACAACCATTTGTCTGAAATGGTATAGGGTCTCCTGCTTCAGCAGGGGGTTGGACTAGAAGACCTCCAAAGTCCCTTCCAGCTCTTTTATTCTATTTGAAATAGTATGACTAATCATACCACTGTAATGGAATAGAGTAGACTGTCAACAAACAACAATCTCTGGTGCAACTAGAAGATCCTTATAAGGAAGAAAAGTTGTCTTTTGGTAAAAAGAACCATAGCAACCAACCAGAGGCTTTTGATCCTTGGCAGTTCAATAATACAACCCCAAAGGTATAGCATGCTCAGATCTTGTAGAGAGGGGAGGAAGATGAAACAATTCAACTGGATTGATTATTAAACTGATAAATGTCACAGGAAAAAAATATAGATCTTCCCCATATGATACCAAAGCATAAGTAGTTTTGAAATAATTAAAATGTCAGCAGTCTCTGATGACTGAGTTTCAAAACTTCTTTGACTCAGGGCAAGAGGAGTGCAAAGATGACCACTGGGTAGTGGCATCCCTTTTCTCAGGAAACAAGGGAAAGAAGCAGCAGAAGGATGCTTCTGAAGGTCATCTATCAAAGCTCACTGATATGGATCCTTCTCTACTCATTCTTTAAGTAAAGAGTGCATCTTCCATTCTTCAATATTTCAGTAGCCAAAATTAGGCAGTGGAGGCAAAAAGTGCCTGGTATTTATTTATTTATATCCCACCTTTATTATATGTATAAATAACTCAAGGTGGCAAACGTATCCAGTACACCTTTCTCCTCCTTCTTTCCCCACAATTCTGTGAGGTGAGTTGGGCTGAAAGAGTGCGTCTGGCCTGAGGTCACCCAGCTGGCTTTCATGGCTACAACGGAACTTGAACTCACAGTCTCTTGCTTTCTAGCCTGGTCCTCAATCACTGAACCAGACTGTAGCTGAAGTTTCTATAGCAGGTTGTAAAAAATAAGGCATTCAGGCACACCTGATCTGAAACTGGGTAAGCTGTTGTGAATTTTATGATTTCCAGATTCCTATGACCATGCTGGACTTGAATGAAGTGTGCCAAGGCCCCTAAAAGAGGTTTCATTCACCATATTTATATAACTACCTACCTCACAGAAAAGTGGTTCTCGGCAACTTTATAAATATCCTTTACCACCAAAGGCACAAAGCAATAAATCTTTTCTCCTATCAGTGATTGCCTGGAGAAAGGTAATCCCTTAGGCAAAGCCTACAGTGTCTGTGTACACAGTGAAAGAAAGAGTGAAGATTGGAGAATGCAGTCTGGGAGATGAAGGCTGATTTCAAATCGTGGAAAGCTTCTTATATACCTCTGATGCATTTTAAACAATCCTCTTTCTTTGTGAATGCAGTCAGAACTCTAGTGGAGTCTGAAAAATAAGGATGTTAAGGATGTACCATGCATCCTTAACATTTTCTCTAAATCAGAGATCCCCAACTTCTTCTGTTCGTGGTGCTCCTTGCATTTCCAAAATTCCATTGCAGCACCCCAGGATATGGCTGTGAATTCACAAATAATGTTTATTAAATAGTTAAATATCCTGCAGGTCCCCATGAGATCATTGTGGCAACTTAGGACACCCCAGCATAACATTTGAGGACCATGATTTTAGAACATGAGAGGATAGGAAAGAGCCCACATGCACGAGGTACATCTGAATGCCTTCTAAAATTATAACTTACAATCAGCCAATGACTGATGATCATAGACACATTTTTTAGCTTGGCAAACAGTTTAAGTTTGAAAAGCATGCTGCAGAATGGCCTTGACATGCTCAATATGGGCAGGTGTGATTTTGGAAAAAATCAGCATATCACCAAATAAATCATCACATCAAGGTGGTATTATGTTTACAGAGACAATGGTGATAGGTAATGTGTAGCTTCCTTGTTTCCAAATACATTAGTCAAAACAGAATATTTTCTGGTAATATAGAAGGGCTAACCAGCGGGAATAACATTTTAGCACCTGTAAACAATGATCAGGGCATTTCAGGGATGTAACTAACAGAATACCTTGATCTCAGTGAATTTCAAAAGTATAATTCTGTAGGTAGTCCATCCCCATGAAAATGGGAAGATACAATAGTTAAACACAATTGCTAGTTTTCTACAAGGTCATAAATAGTGAAGTAGAGATGACTAGAATGTTTAAGTCTTTTATCCATATTTTCAACATATATCACAATTGGTGTATGTGAATGGATAAAGCAAACTGCTATACCACAGCATTATCAATGAAATTTGCCATTGTTTCTAATAATGCAAAATATGAATTCACGGTTATTTTGAGACTGCAGCCAGATAAGTGTTACTTTTTGATGTCATATGTAATGAACAATCTTTAGTTGCCAGATGCCTTTCCCCAAGTTCTTGAAAGGATTATCTTTTGTTTCCCAATTCTTATGCTTGGAACAATTGGGGTATTTACAACAACATTCTTGTTAAGATCCTTCATGATTTCAGGGTGAGGAAGTTGAACAGGACAAACAAATGTAAAGTGTCCAGAATTACCACAGTAAAGAGGCAAAGCTAAGGCAGGTCAATGTTGTTTTCCATAATTGACAAGAAAGCTTTATTAGCTCCAAGCTGCATAGGTTCAACCCCGGAAGGTTATAGCAGGAGGAAATGAGTAGAGAGAAAATGTAATATTTGTTCTCCTTCCCATCCCCATCTATCTCACTCTTCTAGCTTTCCATCTGAAGTCATGCAGCATTGAAACAGCTCCTTTATAACTGTCTGATGTGCACTAGTTCATCTTGCAATTCAATGGACAAACCTTTGCCAAATTGATCAACTAAAAGTTTATTCACTCCAGCCAATATTTCTGGACATACACCTGAAATTTTGATACGCATATGTGTGTGCCTGCACATGTGCAGGCATCACACACACACACACACACACACCTATTCTCTGTTAATCTGTTAATCTCCTGATTAGCAGTAGCAGAGTCATCAAAGCCAGCACAGTTTCTGCATAAAATTAGTTTATTTATCCATCATGGGAACATTATGCATGAGAGAAATCTACCCACTTAGCAATTCCATCTATACAGACCAAGAGAAAACCAAACCTATTCAAGTAGCAATCACAAGAAACTCAACTGGTATCAAGGGAACATATAACTCAAATCAAAGGATAAGTTGGAAAAGAGCCATCAAACTAGCTTGGAAAGTGAAATAACAAGGTTACTGAGGCACAAATGGCAGGAGGTACAACTCTGACAACCCCTTGTGATTGCTGTTCTTGGCCAAATTCCCCTGACTAGGGAATTCTAGGAGGTGAAGTCCACAGAAAGTTCCCAAAATTGGAGACCCTTGCATTAGATCATTTGAATAAAAACATTCCTCAATTGATTGATCTGAATATCTTAACTATTGCTAGTGTTCAAATAACACACTATGATCTATTAAGCCATTGACAATATATCTAGGGAGTCAGTTACTATGATCTTGGCTAAGAACAGGAAACTAGGTAGCCTCCCTTATAATGGGAGTTGTTAATTTCTGGACAATAGAAAACAAGATTATTACATTTTTTCTTTTATCTATCTTTGATCTCTTTTGATTACTAAAGTATTAACAAGTCTATACTTTCACTTTAGCACTCAAGTTATCTCTTAGTTCACTAGAGCAGTGAGCTCTTTTTTTATTAATAACCATTTGATGCATAAGGGCGAGAGTTTATTTCCTGACAACTGAGGAAAGGACAGATGTTCTACGTTAGTAATGTTTTGCAAATTGTTACCCACTTTCTTAGGTTCTGAGAAGCCTACAACACAACTGGTTATAGTTATTTCTGGATAGAAGTACCACAAATAATAATAAGAGTATTGAGAGTAGAGTTGTCCCTTATAGCAAAAGCACTGCACAGTGCTTTACAGCACTCTCTGACATTTAGAGTCGGCAGATTGTTCCCAACAACCTGGGTCCTCATTTTACCAACCTCGGAATGATGGAAGGCTGAGTCAACCTTGAGCCTCATCAGGATCAAACTCTTGGCTGTGGGCAGAGTCAGCCTGCAATACTGCATTCTAACCACTGCACCACCAGGGCTCTTACCAAAAAAGGAATGGAAACCCATGAACCAGAATTCATAGATGATTTCCTAATGCTATAATTTTTAGTATGAATATAGTGGATGCTTCCAAAGAAAGTTCAAGAAGGCCATTTTTGCCTTCAGAAAAGCAAACTTCCAGAAATAATGGATTGTTGAAAAGAGGGTCAATTCTCTCCACAATATTTGAACATTCATTTATTCAAAATGAATATTTAGAAAAACAACAACAATTTCAAATATACAAATAGCCCTTGACTCATGACCAGTTGCTTAATGGCCTTTTGAAATTATGACAGGACTGAAATGGATGCTTTATGGCCTGCAAAGCACTTCTAGCCATCATAAAGTGTTGTACCACCCCCATCCTGTTATCATGTGACTGCATTTTGGATGCTTAGCAACCAGCTCTCCTTGACAACTGTTTGCAGCCCCCTGCAGTCATGTGATCATGATTTGTTTTTGCTGGTTTCCATGGTCACATGACTGCAGGGGGCAGCAAAAAAACACCCATTTGAAAGAATGGACTCTTGTGACACAGCATTCACTTAATGTCTGCAAATTTACTTGACTGCCACAAAAAAAATTCCTAAAATCAAGTCCAGTCATGTGAGTGCCTTGAATTACAATCGTAAAGACGACTGGAAATTCGATTCCCACTGCAGTAGTAAATTGAGGACTATCTGTACTTGGGACAAGAAACTTCCGAGATAGCCATATCTAAGCTAGCTTTTGCAAAGGAAAACTGGGCAAACTAAAACAAATGGATATGAGAGATAAAGTCAAATCGAACAGATTAAAATTAAATAAATGCTTGCATCCAGAACAGTATCCAATCCATAGATTTTAAATAAATTAAATATGAAATTTCTGGTCTTTTCATGCAAATATGCAACATTAATATCAGCATCTCTTTCAAAAGACTGGAGACTGAGCAGTGGCAAAGGAAATTATGGGTCCATGAGCTTAACATGAGCTTCAGACAAAATAACTGAAATTATCATTGTAGAGAAAAGAGCCAGTTTGGTCTTGTAGATAAGATTCCAGGCTAGGAACCAGGAGACTATGAGTTCTAGTCCCACCTTTGAGGCATGAAAGCCAGTGACTAGGTGACTTTGGACTAGTCTCAGTCCAATCCACCTCAAAGTGATGTTATTATGGGGAAATAGGAGGAGAAATGAGTATTAGATATGTTCACTGCCTTGAGTTATTTATAAAAATAATAAAGGTGGAATTAAAAACATCTTTTTTAAAAAAGAAAATACTTTACTACTACAGGGTTTCTGCAAAGTAAATCTTGCCTTAATTATCTTCTAGATTTTTTTTAGGGTGTTCATAATCAAATAGATATGCATGGCCCAATAAATACTGTCTACTTGGAGTTTGAAATAGACATTGACCATGTCTGTGACCTTTTGAGCTTGTAAGAGGGATCTTGGAGTTCTAGTCGACAGTTACTTAAATATGAGCCAACAGTATGCAGCAGCAGTCAAAAAAGCCAATGCAATCCTAGACTGTATTAATAGAGGGATAGAATCAAGATCACATGACGTTCTAGTACTGCTTTACAAGCCTTAGTAAGACCAAATTTGGAATACTGCATCCAGTTCTGGTCACCACAATATAAAAAAGATGTTGAGACTCTGGAAAGGGTGCAGAGAAGAGCAACAAGAATGATTAGGAGGCTGAAGAAAAAACATATGAAGAACAGTTATAGGATATGTCTAGTCTAATGAAAAGAAGGACTAAGTGAGACATGATAGCAGTATTCCAATATTTGAGGGGCTCCTACAAAGATGAGGGGGGCAAATTATTTTCCAAAGCATCAAAAGGCAAGACAGGAAATAATGGATGGAAACTAATCAAGGAGAGAAGCAACCTAGAACAGGGCTTTTCAACCTTTTCACCCATTGTACCATTTTTAGGATATGGCAATATCCGAGTACCACTAGTCGCCTAGCAAGGTATCAAAAACTTGATGACCCCCCCCAAAGGAAAAAAGTGATAAAGTACAGGTAGTCCTCGACTTACAACAGTTCGCTTAGTGACTGTTCGAAGGTACAATGGCACCGAAAAAGTGCCCCCCAAGGCACAGCCGAGCAAGACACCTGCCTGCCCACCCGGTGGCGCTTTTCCTCCTGTCCGAGATTTTCATTGTTGTGAGGATTTCTGTTGAGGATTGGCAGCGGGGTGGGGGGTGTTTGGTTTTTATTCCCCCCATCTGCTGGGTGGTTGCAGCAGGTTTTGGTCACTTCACATGATCCTAGGACACTGTGACTGTCATAAATATGAATCAGTTGCCAAGTATCTGAATGTAAATCACAACACCCTAGAAATGCTGTGACATTCCAGCTGTTCGGCGCTTCTTCTGGGCTCAGAAGTGCCAGGATCAGCGCCGAGCTCCAGCTGGAGCCTGGCGCTGATCCTGGCGCTTCCACTGAGCCCTGACAGTCCCGAAGAAGCACTAATCCTGGCGCTTCCGCTGAGCCCTGACAGCCCTGCAGTTCCAGCCATCTGTTGCTCAGGCTTGTGCGGTGCTGCCACTGGTTCAGCTCATTCCCCTCCCCCGCTACCACTTTTCTAGGATGGTCGCGTACCACCTGCCAGGTGCCAATGTATCACAGGTGGCACCCGTACCACTGGTTGAAAAGCCCTGACCTAGAACTAAGAAGAAAATTTGTAACAGTTAGAGCAATCAACCAATGGAATAGCTTGCCTTCAGAGGTTATGGATGTTCCATCACTGGAAGCTTTCAAAAAGAGCCTGGACAACCATTTGTCTGAAATGGTATAGAGCCTCCTACTTGAGCAGGGGATTGGACTAGTAGACCTCTGAGGTCCCTTCCAACTCTATTATTCTATGTTCTATGAGTTGTACAAACTCAGCTGCCATGGAATAAGAAGAAAGGTGCTCTCGTAGACAAGCAACTGGTTAAAAAACAGTGCATGGTTGTACAGTCCCCCAGGGATTAGTATTGCAATTGGTATTTTAAAACTTGTAAATGAACTATCTGGAATTAGACTAAAGCACTCAAGTGGCTTGTTTGTTGATTATCCCAAACTATTCACAGTAATGAAATGCAACATATTGTGAAGATCTGCAAAAGGAGATTCAAGCTAGGTGAATATCTTTCAAAATGGGAAGCAGAATTCAAAATAAACAAGTGTAAAGTTATGCATGTTGGCACAAAAAATTAAATGTCCCCTCTTCATGAATGGGATTTAAGCCAGCAGTGACTGGCCACAAAAAGGTCCTGGGATCACAGGGGATAGCGCTCTAAAAATTTCAGCCCAGAATGCAGCCACTGTAAAAACAAAAAAAACAAAACAAAAAGGCACATTGCATGCTTGGAATCACTTGGAAAGAAGCTGAAAATAGAACTCCTGACACAATAATGCCCTTAAGCAAGCCTAGAGTGAAATCATATTTACATATTATTGTGTATAATTCTGGTCATAACACCTGAAAAAGCATATAGAACTAGTAAGTGCAGGAAAGAATAACAAAATTATTAAGGGAATGAAGTACATGCTTAAGAAGCAATTGGGATTCTTTAGCTTGGAATAGATGTTAAAGGGAGATAAGATAGAAATATGTAAAGCATGTACAGCATAGATCAGTGATGGCGAACCTTTTAGAGACCGAGTGCCCAAACTGCAACCCAAAACCTACTTATGTATTGCCGGGTGCCGGGTGGGTGTGGCCCACTCAGTGGGCATGGCTACAGTGGGCATGGCAGACTGGGTGGGTGTGGCCAGGGTGGGTGTGCCCAGGGAGGGCATGGCAGTCTGGGTGGGCGTGGCCACTGAATGGGCATGGCTGCAGTGGTCATGGCAGACTGGTGGGCGTGGCTGGGATGGGCATGGTCACCTTGATGTTGCTCGTGGGGAGGGACGCCTGTGGGGGCCGGGCAGGGTTGGGGGAGATCCAGGGGGGTCTCTGGCAGGTGGGATGGTGGGCAGGAGGCTCGTCCTGCGGGATGAAGGGAGGCGAGGCAGGGCGCAGGGCAGGGGTGCCATTGCTGCAAGGTGAGGAAGGGGCCAGGGTGGCTGCTGCCTGACACCATCGGCCCCCGCACACAGCAAGCACATGGGGGCCAATAGTGTCCGTCAGCAGCCACAGCCTGCTGGCCCCTCGACAGGTGCACTCTGGGGCTCCGCAGCCCACTGCCAATACTGGGCCAGCCCTCCAGCAGCAGGCGGAGTAGGGGAGGGGGGAAGCCCGTGATGCAGACCGCTGGACACGCCTACTCCATCACATCTGTTTTTACTTGTGGTTGGAGAGTAGGTTGCTGCTGGTCATCTCCTTGGCCCCTCGCAGATCTTGCCCTTGGCCCACACATGGAGCCTGTTCCCCTCACACACCCGACGCACCTTAGCCCCACCTCGGGCTGTGGGCGCCAGCAGCTTGTGCAGGTCCATTAGGCTACCACCACTGCCTGGAGCATCTGGCCCACCCAGCACAAAGGAGGTGAAACACCTGGCTAGCAAGCTCGAGTAGAGGTGGTAGAGCACGCCCAGACCCAGCAAGCCAAAGGCCACCCCAAGTGGGGAAAGCTGGATCTCCATCAGCTAGGCTTGTGTGCCTCCCCCCATCTCTGCTGGGCCTGGGCGGCCATGACGCCAATGGGGATCCGGCTTTCCCCGCTCGGGGTGGCCTTTTGTCTGCTGGCCCTCGGCATGCTCTACCACCTCTAAGTGAGGCTTCCTAGCTGACCATTTCACCTCCTTCGTGCTGGGTGGGCGTGCAGCTCTGGGCGGTGGCCCAATGGACCTGCACGAGTGGCTGGCGGCCGTGGTAAGTACTGAGGTGTGCAAGGGGAGCGGAGAAATAAACCCTGATCCCACGTAAGGTGGATTATTTTCTCTGCCATACTTTTAAAACTTTCTTTAAAGTTTACTTGCTGGCAGCAAAAAGCCTTGGAGAGCAGACCCCCCCCATCCCACATAAGGTGGAGGATTTTCTCTGCCATACTTTTTAAACTTTAAAGTTTACTTGCTGGCAGCAAAAAGCCTTGGAGAGCAGAGAAAACCCCCCCATCCCATGTAAGGGGAGGATTTTCTCTTCTCTCCTTGGCTTTGTGCTGCCAGACAGTTTGGCAGCGAACAGCCAAGGGGAGCGGAGAAAAAAACCCTGATCCCATTTAAGGTGGAGGATTTTCTCTGCCACATTTTAAAACTTTCTTTAAAGTTTACTTGCTGCAGAATGCGGATCCTTTCCATTCTGCATGAAGTAGAATAGTCTGGCAGCGAACATCAAGTGGAGAAAAAAAACCCGGTCTCAGGTAAGGTGAAGGATTTTCACTGTCAGGAGCAGGGAAAAACCCCGTGTTTTTTTTTTGAGACGCCAGACTAGCATGCATTCACATGCATCCAACCGCCTTGCTTGCTGCAAAGCCAGATTGCAGCAAGGAAGGAAGAGATTGGAGGCACGTGAATGCATGCTAGTCTGGCCATTTCTGGGCCAGTTCTCCGAACTCAAAATAAATTAGCTACTGGTTCTATGGAATGAATCTCACCATTGGGGTGGGGTTTTGTGGGGTTGTTACTGACGTGCAGTAAGTTCAAGGAGGCCGTCGTATTCCATTCAGCCATGGGTTGGCTTTTCAGTGATACAACTCTTGTGTTTTAAAAAATGGTTTAAAGGTCGGGGGGGAAACGCAGTGAGTAGTGCCCCGCTGCCAGCCACTACTTTCCCCACCCCCCCACGGAGCGCTCCATCATCTCCACCATTCCAACCCACCCCTCACACGGAGTGTCCTACTCTTGCCGCCCCAACCTAATCCTTGCAGAGCACCCTGCTCTTGCCACCCTGACCCAACCCGCGCATGGAGCATCCTGCTCCCGCCGCTCCCCCCACCCCCATGCGGCACCTCCGATGCGGTCCCCCGTCACTTCCTCCACCACTGTGTGGGATTAAAAATAAAGTTCAATCCATCAATTCCAACTTTGCGAGATCTTTTTTTCCCCGCGAGAAGTTGAAATTGATTGATTGGTTGAACTTTCTTTTTTGCACACGGTGGCGGAGGCCTAAAGCGAAAAGGTTTTATAAAACCCAGCTTAAAAAGCCACTTGCCCAGGGAGATTTTGATGCAGGTTGCTCATGGACGGGACTGAAAGCCTAGGACTGGGGAGACGGTGCACATGCCCACAGAGAGGGCTCTGCGTGCCGCCTGTGGCATCTGTGCCATAGGTTCGCCCCCACGGGCATAGATCATGTGAGTACAGTTTTTTTCTCCTTTCAACAAAATGGGCAGGCACACAGCAAAATAATATCTGTATATAATTAAAAAAACAGAAATTAAACCGTGTATAAACTGAAAGAAAACTAAACTAAAATGTTAGAGAGAAAGGAGAACACTTTGTAGAAGAGTCTGGATATAGTTTCACATCTTCTCTTTTTCTTAGTTCTCAGTTTAGGAAGAGCTGCCACCCATTGTTCCTCTAAACAGCATATTGTTCTCCTTAGCTACCCACAGGCTGGTATCACACAGCCTAATCTGATATCAGTTTCAAGCTCTGGCTCAGCTTAGCTTTACTAAGCCCTTAATTGGGTTGATCCTCACTTTCTATCCTCTTTAGAGCTACCGAATGAGATTTGTCTTTCCTCCTACCCCATTCTTGCCAACAAACATATGTTGATAGGGGAAAACATGGGGCTGAGAATTAGATTGTGATATGCACACTCCTAGGATTTATGCTCTTCCCCCATCCATGGGAACCATCTGTCCTAGGTTGTAGGCCCCAGGAGTCTGCAGGCTTGGTTGCTATGGCAGCCATTCACAGGATGACGCTTAGGCAGCTTAAGCTGCTACCCCTAATCTGGTAAAAGAGGGAGGGGCCTATAAGGACCACAGGTGCAACTGAAGCAGTGATTAGAAACTGAGAGTTAAACTTTCCCTCTCTCACAGGGCCCCCATGGGAAAAATGTTAAAACTTATGCTTTCAATAAAGGAGAATATTTATACAACAGGGTTGACATGAGGGGTCCTTGGTGCTCTCTGAGCTTGCTTGTTTTTTTTTGCAAATGTTTCATTACCCTGATTAGGTAAGATCATCAGTGCTAGTAAGGAGTGCTGTTTGTTGTCAGTTTATATTTTGGTGTCTTACCTGTCTGGGTAGGGGGGGGCAGTCTTAGGGATTCTTTGGTTGGGCTGTTTACTAATGGCTTCTTTGGCAGTTTCTTGGTTGGGGAATTGTTTATTTGATTGTTGGTCTGAAGTTGACCTTAGAGTTAGGGGAGCGCGCACACGCTATTTACAAGCTTGTGGGTGCTCCGGTCCTCAGGTCTCCACCCGGTCCCCAGGAGACTTAGACCCTCCGGGCGTGGAAGGAGGAGTGCCTCTGGTGGACATCTGCCCGCCGGGTTTTCAGGCATTTCATCAGCCGAGGACCCGGGGTAGGGGCGGGGGGGTAGCGGTCATTATAAGGGAGAGCCTTTGTCCTAGGGAGACCACTGTGCCTCAGATAGACGGCGTGGAGTCCCTCCTGGTGAAATGGGGGCAAGGGGTGCAAGTGGGC
>NW_015386515.1:1368507-1400421 GCF_001527695.2 Protobothrops mucrosquamatus | reverse complement strand
GGGAGGATTTTATTTAGGGTGATTTTAAAAATAATTTTAAATAGAAACACAGCTTCTAATATTCGGTTTTTTAATCTGGTTTTATAGGGGTTTGTATTTTTATGTTTTGTATTTGTACTGTTTTTAATACGCTGTGCACCGCCCTGAGTCCTGCGGGAGAAGGGCGGTATATAAATTAAATTATAATAATAATAATAAAAAGAGTTAATCTATGCTGATCTGGGGGCTGACTGCTGGTGGGGAGGTACTTGGGTCCTTTTGTTCCCTTTTGGCTGGTTGAGTGTTTCTTTTGCATAGTCTATAGATGCTGTTAATGTCTATGTGTCATGGCTGAAGATTGGCTTGCTTTGCAAACCCTGCTCACAGCAAGACAAGAAGCAATGGGGGGGGAGGGAATGGGTTGGAATGTAAGAGCACCAACTCGGAGCTGAGACATGCCAGCATTCCAAGGTCACCTGTTGGGAAAGTCCAGTAGATGAAGAGTCTGTTCCCAAAATAAACTGAATATAATTGATTGGAGGAAATAAAGTGACAAGGGGGAGGCAAAGGGAAAAGGGGAACATTTAAGTATGCTATTTGTGCGTGAAAACATTAGAATTGGCTTTGCTACTTCTGTATCCATGTCAGCTCAGTAAATTGTACTCTTGGCAACAGAAAACTTGTCTCAGGAGTCTTTGCTATATGAACTGCATGAGACGGTTGACACTATGTGTCTATTGATGGCTAACTTGTCAGAGCGCCAGGCTTCTACAAACTCCCTGGCATTTTTGGACTTGGCTTGGTTTAGGATGGTCACATTTTCCTAATTGAAACTATGGTTAAATCTGTCTATATGTTCTGAAATTAAAGGATTTTCATCTTCTGACTGCTAATTGGTATTCATGGATGTGTTCTGCCAGTCTTTTGCCTGTTCATCCTACATAGTGGTTGTTGCAGTCATTACATTGTTGTAGATGACTCCTGTTTTTTCTTCTGAAGTTGCTGCTTTTTTGGTTTGCTTAAGATGTTTTGAAGGGCTTTAGTAGCACACAAGCCAGCTAAAGCCCTTCAAACATATTAAGCAAAGTTAAGCTAGTCAAAATTGGCCTAGCTGTTTCAATATATGACTCAATATTCTGTACTCAAAGAATAAATTTTAGAAGGTGACAATAGGAGATGGTGTAGTTCTTGATGATGGAAATCAACAGGATCAGGGTGCAAATTTGCTTTGCCAGCACACTAAGAATACAATGTTGTTTTCCCCAATACTAATAAATTCTGACTATGTACATGCATCTCCCAGATGGTGAATTGCAGCAATATTAGGTTGGCTTGCTTAGTAGCTAGACTGAGTTTCATAGCTTGTATAGAATAATATAAGCATTCTTGATAAAACTGGGTTTTTGTTGTGCTTGTGTTATCTGCGGTGAAAACATGCCAAACAAACTAGTTGTTGTTAGTTGCGAAGTCATGTCCGACCCATCGCGACCCCATGGACAATGTTCCTCCAGTCCTTCCTGTCCTCTACCATCTTCTGGAGTCCATTTAAGCTCACGCCTACTGCTTCAGTGACTCCATCCAGCCACCTCATTCTCTGTCATCCCATTCTTCTATTGCCCTCAATCTTTTCCAGCATTAGGTTCTTCTCCAATGAGTCCTTCCTTCTCATTAGGTGGCCAAAGTACTTGAGTTTCAACTTCAGGATCTGGCCATTTAAAGTCTCTTCTAGGACTGACCGGTTTGAACACCTTGCAGTCCAATGGACTTGCAGGAGTCTTCTCCAGCACCATAGTTCAAAGGCCTCAATTCTTTGTTGCTCAGCCTTTCTTATGGTCCAATTTTCACATCCATACATTGCAACTGGGAAAACCATGGCCTTGACTATACACACTTTTGTTGGCAGGGTGATGTCTCTGCTTTTTAGCATGCTGTCTGGATTTGCCATAGCTTTCCTCCCCAGGAGCAAGCGTCTTTTAATTTCTTGGCTGCAGTCCCCATCTGAGATGATCTTGGAGCCCAGGAAAATAAAATCTGTCACTACCTCCATTTCTTCCCCATCTATTTGCCAGGAATTGAGAGGGCCGGATGCCATGATTTTGGTTTTCTTGATGTTGAGTTTCAAGCCAACTTTTGCACTCTCCTTCTTCACCCGCATCAAGAGGCTCTTTAGTTCCTCTTCATTTTCTGCCATTAGAGTGGTATCATCTGGATATCTTAGGTTGTTGATATTTCTCCCGGCAATCTTAATTCCAACTTTTGATTCATCTAGCCCTGCCTTTCTCATGATGTGCTCTGCATATAAGTTAAATAGGCAGGGCGGCAGTACACAGCCTTGCCGGACTCCTTTCCCAATTTTGAACCAATCAGTGGTTCCATGTCCAGTTCTCACTGTTGCTTCTTGACGCACATATAGGTTTCTCAAGAGACAAATAACATGGTCTGGTACTCCCATCTCTTTAAGAACTTGCCACAATTTGTTATGATCCACACAATCAAAGGCTTTAGTTTTGAATAGCTCAGCTGGAATACTGTCACCTCCACTAGCTTTGTTGTTGCTCAGCTTTCCTAAGGCCCATTTCACTTCACATTCTAGGATGTCTGGGTCGAGATCAGTGACCACCCTATCATGGTTATCAGGGACGCTGAGCTCTTTCTTGTATAGTTCTTTTGTGTAATTTTGCCACCTCTTCTTAATCTCTTCTGCTTCTGTTAGGTCCCTGCCATTTTGGTCCTTTATCATGCCCATCTTTGCATGAAACGTTCCCTTCATATCTCCAATTTTCTTGAAGAGATCTCTGGTTCTCCCTATTCTATTGTTTTCTTCTATTTCTTTGCACTGTTCATTTAAGAGGGCATTCTTATCTCTTCTAGCTATTCTCTGGAATTCTGCATTCAATTGGGTGTNTGTACAATGTTGCGAACCTCCGTCCATAGTTCTTCAGGCACTCTGTCTATCAGATCTAATTCCTTAAATCTATTTGTCACCTCTACTGTATATTCATCAGGGATATGATTTAGTTCATACCTGAGTGGCCTAGTGTTTTTCCCTACTTTCTTCAATTTAACCCTAAATTTTGCAACGAGAAGCTCATGATCTGAGCCACAGTCAGCTCCTGATCTTGTTTTTACTGACTGTATAGAGCTTCCCCATCTTTGGCTGCAGAGCACAGTCAATCTGATTTCTGTATTGACCATCTGGTGATGTCCATGTGTAGAGCTGTCTCTTGGGTTGTTGGAAAAGAGTGTTTGCTATGACCATCATATTCTCTTGACAAAATTCTATCAGCTTGTGCCCTGTTTCATTTTATACTCCAAGGCCAAACTTGCCTGTTATTCCAGTTATCTTTTGGCTTCCTACTTTAGCATTCCAATCCCCCATGATAAGGACATCATTTTTTGGTGTTGATTCTATAAGGTGCTGTAGGGCTTCATAGAACCGGTCAATTTCATCCTCTTCTGCACCAGTGGTTGGGGTATAGACTTGGACTACTGTGATATTGAATGGTTTGCCTTGGATTCGCACTGAGATCATTCTGTCATTTTGGGGATTGTATCCCAGTATTGCTTTTCCTACTCTTTTGTTGACTATGAAGGCTACTCCATTTCTTCTGAGGGATTCTTGCCCGCAGTAGTATACCTGATGGTCCTCTGAATTAAATTCACCCATTCCTGTCCATTTTAGTTTGCTGATTCCTAAGATGTCGATGTTCAGTCTTGTTATCTCTTGTTTGACCACGTCCAGTTTGCCTTGATTCATGGATCTTACATTCTGGGTTCCTATAGAGAAAAGATCTTTACAGCATTGGACTTTCCTTTCATCACCAGATGCATCCACAGCTGAGCGTCCTTTCGGCTTTGGCCCAGTTGCTTCACTCTTTCTGGTGCTACTAGTACTAGCCCTCTGCTCTTCCCCAGTAGTATATTGGACACCTTCCAATCTGAGGGGCTCATCTTCCAGCGTCATATCTTTTTGCCTTTTGGTACTGTCCATGGGGTTTTCATGGCAAAGATACTGGAGTGGTTTGCCATTTCCTTCTCCAGTGGATCACATTTTGTCAGAACTCTCTGCTATGACCTGTCCGTCTTGGGTGGCCCTGCACGGCATAGCTCATAGCTTCATTGAGTTACGCAAGCCCCTTCGCCACGACAAGGCAGTAATCCATGAAGGAGAAACAAACTAGAGTATGCTCAAATTAGCAGGAAGTGCTGTATGTATAACTAACCAGGGTAACTAAATCTACATCTTCTCTAATTTCCTAAAAAGTTAATATATTAAAGTTTTCATTGACCAACCCTATGGCTAACCATGGCATGTGAACAACTGCAATCTGAAACATAAGTAGAATAAATAGTAAAGAATATGAATTAACAAAGAAAATGAAAGAACTAAAATGTAGTGTGTGTCTCTGAAACTGAAAATGTGAAATAATGTAGCACATTTGAATGAATGTAGTTTGATAGTATAAAATGATGAATATATGTAGAAGCGAAGGTGTAGTTTTAGTAATGAAATAAAGGACTAAAATATATTCAAGAAACTATGCATTTATATGATCTGGAGAGCTGTGAGTATGCATCAAAGTGGGTATCTATAGAATGGTGATAGCTGCAAATTGGTGATTTTCCCAAAAGGAAGATAATGGAAGAACATGAGTTATGAGAAATTCAGAGGAATGATGGCATGAATGATTGAATGAATGGGGATGAGATGAGAATGTAGAAAAAGCTACTGGCCCATTTGGAGAACCAAGAACAAATCAGCCTGAATACTGTTTGGTGAGTATAACTGAATGCATATATCCGTTCATATGTGTAGGAAAGGAATGAATGTACATTCAAAAGCATGACGGATTCAATTATTTATGAGGATGCAAGGAAAATATGCACGTGTGACATGAAGTTATGAAAGCGAGCAACCTCTTTATCTGATTGTTTTAGGAGGGGACTTTGGGAAAATTATAGATATGCAGGAAAATGAGAGGAATGAAAGTAAGCAAAAGCAAAACTGCAGGAAAATAAAATATGATTTTCTGAAAGTATGAGAAAAATGCATATAAGAAAATGCTTATTGCAAAAAAAGAGGAGTTAAAAGGAAGATACTCTATAATATAGTTTTAAAAACTTATCAATGACAGCAAGATTTACAAAAAACAGAAAATGCAGGAAGATTTTTATGAAGCATGATTTGCTTTAGAAAAAATGAGAGTTAAACAAGGAACCTCCAGCAGACTGAATCAAATTAAAAAGAAAAGAGTTGAAATTATGTGGAGTGAAACTGAAGTGAAGGGAACCTGGAAGAAATATTTTAGAGATTTGTATGGGAATGATAATGGAGAGTAGCATTTAAATACTATTAGTGCCCAAGAAAAAAATTAAAATCCTATTGAAAAATTGTAAGGTTAGGGGCATAGATGGTATATTTGGAGAAATAATAAGATAACAATTGTGCTTTGCTTCTTGGGTGGCTTTGTGATTTATTTAACAAGTATATGAAGACTGTACCTGTGCCTGACAATAAGGAAGTGTTGTAACTGTTATTCTAAAGTGAGAGGATGAAGGCTGATGAGACATCTAGGACCAAATCACATTATCTATAAGAATAACCCATGTTTTTTTGATCACATGCATGAACTGTCATGGGTCCATATAATCTGTACCCTCCACAGTTCTTTAGCTTCTTGAGAAATACTTTCAGAGGCAACGGAACCTCTTCTTCATCCAAAGAAGCATTGATGAACACCTGGATCCAACTCTTAGTTCCCTCCTTGCCTTCTTTCATCAACCTAGTGGGCAGAAATTAAATCCACAAGGGGCAGACTTAAGATCAAAAGAACTCTGTCTACTTGCATAAGTTACAGAGTCTCAAAAACATCATGGATAACATTGCAAAACATTTCCTCCCTTTATCAAAATAGATTCTGTCTGTGCAACTTCCAGCTAAGAAATATATTAAGTTGTTTATAGTGATAATGGGGTACTTACAAAATCTGTGTGGTCAAATAAGAAGAAAAGAGGAGGAATGCATAAAGTGCTGAAGGGATGTTGATTGAATGAGCTTGAATGAGGTCTTTGAAACAAAGACCAACGATAAAGAATTATACTGAATACATAGAAAGAATGATTAAGGACTGAACCGAACCCCAAATATATGAGGAAGACAAAATGGGTTGAGAGAAAGGGGAAGGCTGAGAAAGTATGGAGTCGATACTTGAAAAGAAAACATGCTTAAGCAAATCATGAAGCAGGTTATGAACATGGTGGAAGAGAGGATCATTTGCAAACATAAAAATGTATGAATAAGTAGAGTGAATAGCATTGGTATAAATTAGAGTTAGTTGTATTTATTTTCTCAGGGCTTTATTTTTTTTATTAATATCCCTTACTTCTTTTCTGTGCTTAACATAACCATAGCTGCATAAAAGAGAATGGCAGTTTACATTCATGTATGTTTGTATTAATATATAATATATATACTGGTATGCAGCAAGCATCAAAAATCAAATTGCTGTTTAAAGGGCTATAATGACAGGAAAACAGCCCACATAATTGAAAAAATAAAGCTGGATAAGGCCAAAATATAAAGGTGGGGGGAGAGAAGGGAAGGGAAAAAGTAAGAAAAGAATGTTCATACTATATAGTAAATACTATAATGCTTGATTGAGTGGAATGGAATTATTCAATGGGGGAAATAGTTGAGAGCAGATTCAAAAGATAAGTGAGAGCAAGGACTAATGAGGCAAAAACAAGATTCTGGATTTCAAAAGAGCAGAATCAAAAGATGGAAATGGAAAGAACAAAATACTTTTAAAGGCAGAAGATACCAAGAAAAATAGGAGAAACTAGGAGAAAATATGTGAACAAACAACAGATTGGTCTTTTATACTCATAACTTTCAGAAAAATGAAATATGTCTCTCACTTTTTTACATGGATACAGAATAATTGCAAAGAATAAGAAGCCAAAGCCAATAAATGGATTTTTGAAGCTATCTCCTTTTTATTTTTATTGATATTAGAGTTTTTGGTAAAGACGATATGCCAGAAAATTTTGGGAATTAAATTAGCAACCCAAGAACATAAACTAAAATTATACAATAATGATGTTATACTTACAGTTACCCAGCCAAAGGACTCTTTAGAATTGCTAACAGAATATATACAACAGTATGGTTTAGTGTCCAGATATCAAATCAACAAGGACAAAACTCAAATGTTCATATGGAACTCAACTAAGGAAGATGAGAAATATTTATATCAAATAACAGGGTCTACTACTAGATATGTTAGCTATTTGGGAATCTTCTTCACAATTGCCGCTATTAAAATAAAGATTCTACCAAGAGTAAATTTCTGTCCAAATGATTCCAATAAAAACTGAAAATAAGAAATTAAATGATTGGTACAGGAAAGTAATCACACCAATTTTATATGGTGCAATAAAAGAATTAAATTTAAGATACTGTAACATTTGAAAAATGAAGTGGACTGGAGCCCAAATTATAAATTGTACTAGTAAACTAGTCGTCCAACTTGGAATATATCACTGTATGATTTGGTCATTTTCACTGAGGAGCTGCACTCACAGATGGACTGCACAAATATCTTTTATATGATGTACAGTAAACAGAATCATCTTATGCAGTAATAAATATCATATTAGAAGTGTGGAATAAACACAAGGAAATAATCAGTCCATATTTATCATGCCTCATCTCATTATTAAACAATTATTTTTATGAAGAGGAAAGCACAAAGAAATGTACTCAATTAAGAGACAATCAATTGCATTGGTTGAGAGACTTATTATTATCAAGACAAGATACAATCTTTTGAAACTTTTTCTTTGGAATACCCAGAACTACCTGATCAGTTTCAATACCTTCAAATCGAAAGGTATTGAAAGTACTGTATCAAAAACAAGGGAAATACTTGGAGAAATGACTGAATTTGGAAACCTTTACGTATAAAATTTGGAGGTTTTGCTGGTCATTATTTATAAAGCATTGATGAAATATGATTCAGAAATTGAACAAATTAAAGTCTATTATGATTAAACAAAGAATTCAGATAAAATACCTTATATGCAACAATGGGAATTTAAATGGATTACAAGTCATGCCAAATGTTATACTTAGAGAAAACAATCGTAAGATGTTTTACTGCTGATACATTACTCCTGTAATGTCTATTAAAACAGACAACTCATTCTCTAAAAATGGCTGGAAAGAGATTAGAAGGGATTGGGGGATTGGGAACACTCTGTGGATGGAATAAGAGCAGAGAAATAGTGTCATTCGCTGCTTTTATTGTCATGGGACAGAGTTTAAAAGTGGTTCTAAAATGCGTTCAGTTGGATCATCCTTCATTTTATCTACAGAAAGCACACTGCAGTGTCGCCCCAGTCCCACCTCCCCCCGCGGCCCCCTCCTCACCAACAGCCCCCCTGGAGGAGACTCACCCCTGGGCGCGGCCCGTGCAGAGCAGCGCAGTCAAGGACATGGCAGCCGGGCAGTGGAGACAAGACTCCACCCTCGTGCCCTGTTGCATGCAGATGCTGCTGCAGGGTGCGGGCGGAGAGCATGACCGACATGGCACTACTGGGCTGCCTGGGCTATCTGCTGCATGGGCCGTGGAAGTGGTGGGTGGCCCTAAAGGTGGGCAGGGCAGGGGGTGGGGGTGGGACAGGGTGGTTTTTGGGTACGCGGTCTCTAAAAGGTTCACCATCACTGTGCTAGAGTAAGCAAGTATGTTACCTCTATGTAGTGATTTTTAAATATATTTTTCTCAACATTGATTTTGTCTCTGCTTTTAAGAGAATATATTGCTTTGGCATCCATAAACATGATAGAAATATACATTTGGGGAAAATATATCTAAAATAATGCAATCTCCTATTATTATTTATTAATAATGTACAAAGTTCCAGAAAAAGCTGTGTCTAAAGTAGTTTATAAAAGCATAGTTATTTAGCAAAGTCATCAGAAATTCAGAGCTGTTTAATTTGTAAACTAAAAGAAAAAGATTATCCACTTGTTTGTATTCAGTTTATTTGGTCCTTATTTTGTTAGTGTCTGAATTATATTAAAAGGTATCTTTCATAAAAATAAAAAGAAGAGTTGTTCTTAAAAAAAGACATCTAATATTCAGTGACTTCCAAGACCTATGAACTCTTAAGGTTAATTGAATGTGTCATGCATAACATCAGGGATCAACTAAAGGCTGTGGGGTTTAAGTATAGGATTGCACTATTCCAAATACCCGGGCAGTGAGATTAGAAATGAGGGTTGGTGGGTTAAAAACTGTTTTCCAATATCACATTTGGAGGTTTCTAGATTCCTATACTATGTGCTCAAGTATCTTCCAAACCTGCAATTGCTGCAAGATTCCTATTCTAGGATAGCTGGAGCTCAGAAAAAAACTAGCTGCAAGATTTTGTTGTCAATCTAGTCCCAACGTGGGTAATTTTATACCAGCTTCCCCAATCTGGCACCTTCTAGGAATGCTGAGATTATAGAGCCCGCAGCACTTAGCCATCATGTCTGATAGCAGAGTGTTGATAATATGTTGTCAATTATGTACACAAAGGCAATACCACACACACACACCTTCAGATCAATAACACTTTAGCTGGGGAACCTGGTCAGCAGGTGTGTTACTAAGAGGCCCTTTAGGCATTTTGATGCCTTCACTAATTTAAGTTCTCATCACATGGACCCCAGAAGGTTATACTGTTAAACAGAAGAGGTGTGAGGGTGAAGGTTCATTCTATGAGCTTGTGGGCTGATTTCCGAACATTTCGTTACCAGGCTACGTAACATCTTCAGTGGAGTTTAGGGGATGTCTGTGTCAGTGCTCTTCTGTTTATAAGGGCTTCAGGTGTGGGTGTGTCGAGTGAGGGTTTGTGATGTGAAGGGATAGAAATATGCAAATAGGGTCTCTCTTGATTCTCATTGAGTTTTTGGCTGAAGTAAGATCTAAATTGAGGACTTCCTAGTTCACTCATTTAGCCACAACATGACATTATCATCATCAGAATCTGAAATTGGAGCTGCAGTACTGGAAATCCCATGCATTGCCAATTCCTGAAAGACAAAAGGCCCACAAGACCTTTCTAACTGTGTATGAAAATCCTTTTATCTATGAGACAGGAATTGGGTTACTGGAAGGATGCCCTTGGAAGTGCAAGTCTCCAAACATTCGGTTCCAACAATAAATAGTAAGTGTTAATAAAATAAAAATATGAATATGAATAATATGAATAAATTATAAAATAAATGGAGCACCCATTGAACACCATTGGCATTGACAAATTCACTGCCAGCCAATTGCAAAAGGCGGCTTTACTCAGAACAGCATACATCCTGCAACGATACCTCTAATACCATCAAAGATCCACATCTGTCTATCCTAGGTCCTTAGATAGACAAAAATACCAAATCCAGTCTGAACATCAGGATGATTGTATGAGGAACTAAATGAATAATAAATAATAAAATAATAATAAATGAAAAAAGGGATGAGATGGGATTTCCACAAAATGAGATCATAATGGCAAAGTGAGGGTTCTTATACTAAGCAAGTGTTGAGGAACAGCCATGACTATGGCAAGAAATCACTTTATCCACCCTTGCTCTGGATCACAAGAACTTGTGCTGCTACAGCTTCATCCAGCTTGTTCGCTGTTCATAACAACTCTGCCATCCTCAGAAGGCTCTGCAAAGCCAAGGTCACATGCCTGCAAGGGAGAGAGCGCAGAGGCTTAGGCACTACATGCTCCCCTCCTCCTGCTGTGTCATGCACAGACAGATGTACACAGCCACTTGCTAAATGTGACTCTGGCATGTGCCCTACTTGTTCAGTCACCGAAAAAGGAAAAGAAAAGAACGGATTTATCATATGTCATCTTTATCAGTCCCTGAATTTGAGGTTATTGATAACATTCTCTATTAGTTATGGCAGCAGAACCCATATTATGCAATTTTAGAAAGGGGAGAAATCCAGTTCCAAGCAGTCACCTGCATATCCCTCCCCAACTCCATACAAGCAAGGACTGGATAGCGTTCTCCTTCCAGGAAAGTAGAAAGATGCCTAAGCATCAGTATTCCCTGCCTTGCCTATCCTGTTGTAAAACTCCTGAAATCTTGAATGTGATTTCACCTCTGGAGCAGAAATGAGAATATAATAAATAACAAATATAATATTTTGTGAGACGTAAAATATAAAGGGTTTAACAACATGCACAAAGCTACAGAGTGGCAGCCATCATTCCTACTGTCACCTTCATTTCCTTCCCTCTCCCCAAACGGAGACAAGCACGGCAGGCTAAACAATGCCTGCCTAGCCAATCCTTCAGGACAATGAAGCATTGAGTGCCCAGGCGACAGGAGGCCCAAGGACTGCCAGCCACCGAAAGTTACTATTCTTACATGCATCTGACACGCCCACGCCAACAATGACACACACAGTTTCCTCCTCTTCAGAAGGGGCAACTGCAGAGGGGGCAGAGGGAAGGAGGAGGAGCACGAGGAGGAAATGTGCACTATTTCAGATCCTGGAGTACTGTGCCATTAGGCTAGACTGGGAAGGAATGCAAGGTTTTCTTTCTTATTACATTTATGTATTATATATTTATTGAGTCTATTTCTATAGCCACCCTACTGACCACATGACTCAGGTGTATATGATCAATAACAATGAATCAATAAAAACCACATAATAAAAAAAAGAAATAGCAATAGCACTTAGGCTTACATACCACAATACTGCACTTTAACCACTGTGCCACCAGGGAAAACATAATAAACAGGAAATAAATAGAAAAGCATAATAAATAAGTGCTGGAATCTGTGATTCCTCATGCATGATATAGCTACAATAAATAATACAGTATAATACCTAAGACTCCTAAGGCCAGCCAAACTCTGGATATCCAGATGGTACAATCTTGAGAGTGACTTAAATGTTTTGATGTTCCCATTTTGCCCTATACCACATTCCCTATTTCATTCATCTCTTACTCCCAAGCTAAACAATATCTTTTGCAGAGCATCAAACTTGCTAAAGAAATTGAAATGGAATGTTTCTTCATAATCAAAGCGTAATGATTGGAGATAATTACACTTACAATGCAAGACAAGATTCAATGTAGTAAATCCTTGCATCTATCTATATATAATTCTCAGCATCACCCACAACTTTTGATTAATTTTGGTAGGTCATATTAGCCCATCATTTATTTTTTTATTTTATTTAAAGCATTTATATAGCCATACATGTCAAACTCCATGCAGCTCCAAACCAACAATTAAAACATCAATAATAAAACATACTTTATTGTTAATACAATAAAAACATATATAAAACAAATAATATGTTCATCTGTTAAAATCATAAACATTAAAAACGTGATGCCAAAATTAAATTTCCAACATCCTCATTAAATTGTCTCATCACCTATCCCACTGCTTGGAGGAGAAGCCATGTCTTCAGTGCTTTTTGGAAGGTTAGGATGGAGGCCTGCAGAACTTTATAAAGGGAAGAGTAGTCTTGAAACTGGCATCATTTCAAAAGGAACTTTTATTGGCAGGTACAGAAAGCAGGAAAGCTAGGCAGGATCTGAGGACTTCCCACCCAAATCAATAGGTTAAACCCGCAAAACAGCAACCCCATTCCAACTGTCCATCGGTTCAAACAGGCCAATCCACAGATGACATTGAGCTGTGGAAAAGCAACTGATAAAGCACCTCTCTCAAGGTTGTTAGTCTTCTCCAGTTCCTCCCTGCACGCTGAGATAAGGCAGATGGCCCTGAGGCATTCCTTTCACACCCCATAAATGATATATCAAAGCAGATAGAGGAAATGATCTACGTGCACTACAAGCCCCGGCTACCCCCCTCCCCCATAGGAGAATGGCAGAACCCGAATAACCTAACCCTAGAAAATATGCATGATTAATAATTGAGGGTTCTGACATGCCACCCCCCTAGAAAAGTGAAAGGTCCACCTGGAGATAGAGAAAATAACAAAGAGGGAGAGAGTTGAAACAACAATGTTAGTCAGGCTTATCTGGGTAACAGGTATGGAACTTTTTAAGCAGTTGGGGAGCCCTGACATGCTCTTTATACACCCACTCATTTTGTGACGGTGGGAGGTCTTTCCATGCCACCAAGTATTGGGTCAACCCATGATGTTTCCTGGAGTCTAATATCTCTTTAATTTCAAAATGTTGCTCCCTTTCCACCATAATAGGTTGTGTGTGTGTGTGGGGGGGGGTTCTGCTGGCCTTAAAGGGGAGTTTAGTTCTCATTTAAGCAGGCTGCAGTGAAATACAGGGTGGTTTCAATGGTTTCAATGGTTTTGGGAGTTCCAATTCCACTGTTATTGGGTTAATTATGCATTTTATGGGGAAGGGTCCTACAAACTTTGGTCCTAGCTTTTTCGATGGCTGCAAAGATTTTAGGAATTTGGTTGAGAGATATACTTTTCCCCCTATTTTGAATGGTTTAGGTTCCATTCATTTCTTATCTGCCTGAATTTTATAAACTTCCCTCACTTCATCTAAAGCTTTTCTAACCACAGACCAGATATTTTGTAGCTGTTTAATCCATTCTTTCAAAGATGGGATGGTGGGCTCGTTAACAGGTAATTCAGGCATCAGGTTGAAACTTTGTCCTGTTGCCACTTGAAACGGTGTGTAGCCGGTACTAAAATGCACTGTATTGTTGTAAGTGACTTCTGCAAAAGGGAACAGCTCAGTCCAGTTGTCTTGTTGGTAATTTATGAAGCATCTCAGGTATTGTTCTAATACTGAGTTTGAACGTTCTGTCACACCATTCGTTTGCGGATGATGACTAGATGACAGTCCTTGACTGGTACCAAGTAGGTCCAGAAAACTCTCCAGAACTCTGAGGTGAACTGGACCCCCGTCTGATGTAATACGTTGTGGGGCCCCAAGCAGCCGATATATATGTAGTACAAATAATCTGGCCAAGGCTTTAGCAGTGGGAATCTTCTGGCAGGGTATGAAGTGGACCTGTTTGGAGAATAGGTCCATTACAACTAAAATGACAGTGTTCCCTGCACTTTCGGCAATTCTACTATAAAATCCATGGAGATCTCTCTCCAGGGTGCTGAAGGGCTGGCCACTGCTTGTAATAATCCTGGCATTTTCCTGTCTCCGTTTTGCTGCTGTGCAGATGGGGCAGCTTGCCACATAGCTTTCAATGTCCTTTTTTATAGATGGCCACCAGAATTGCCTTTTGATCAAATGGAGAGTTTTCATGAGCCCAAAATGCCCTGCCATTTTCGAGTCGTGGCAGAGTTGCATGATTTTTACTCTGTGGGTTTTTGGCACATACAACTTTTCTGCTACCCAGGGCAGTTTGTCCCTCATCAAGCAAAGGTTCTTATGGTTAAGGAACCATTCGTTGGTTTCTAATGCTCATCTAAACTCAATCCCTGATTCGCTGTTCAAAGGTGGGTTTTTCCTAAGGTTTTCCTTTGTGGTGGTCGAAGCCTCTACGTCACTGCTCCCCAGCCTCAGTTTCTTTGCCTGAGCTGGTAATTGTTTTGGAGTCATCAGGGGTTTGATTACATCAGATTTTACGCTATTGTATTGTGGCATCCGCGACAAGGCATCGACTAAAAAGTTCTTTCCCCCGGGATGTACTTAATTGAGAAATCAAACCGGTGGAAATGCTGGGACCACCAAGCTTGTTTTGGGGGCAATTTCCTTGGGTTTTTTAATGCTTCAAGGTTCTTGTGATCAGTCCACACCTGAAAGGGGATTTTACTCCCCTCCAGAAAATGTCTCCACATGAGCAGAGCCCATCGTACCGCATACGCCTCCTTTTCCCACACTGCCCACCTTTGCTCCATTTCAGTGAGCTTTTTGGATGTGTACGCGCAAGGTTGCAATTTCCTCTCCTGATTCTCTTGGAGCAGCACCACCCCCATCACAACATCACTAACGTATGCCTGAATTACAAATGGCTTCTCTGGGTCTGGGTGTTTTAACACCGGCTCAGCTGAAAAAAAGTCTTTTTAACTTTTCAAAAGCTGCTTGGCACGCCATAGTCCATTTCAACAGCTGATTGGGTTTTGATTTTCCCACCCCTTTTGTTTTTAATAGTTTGTGATGGGGAGGGCAAAAGAGGGAACTGTCTGTAGAAATTCGCGAACCCAAGGAAGCTTTGCAATTGCTTTCACGTGCGAGGCAGCGCCCACTCCAACACTGCCCGTACCTTCTCTGGGTCCATTTCTATCCCTTAATGGGAAATCCAGTAACCCAAGTAATCAATTTTTTCCTTGTGGAACTCGCACTTTGATAGCTAGGCATAGAAGCATGCTGCACGTAGCTTGTTTAAAACTGCTTTGAACAATTTGATATGCTCTTCCTTCATCTCAGTGAATTAAGAATATCATCCAAACACACCAGAACCCCCTTGTACAAGTGCTCCTGGAGAACCTCATTTATCAGCTGCATGAATACTGCGGGCACCCCTTGTAATCCAAAAGGCAGGACTCAGAACTGGAAGCACCCCAAGGGGCAATTAAATGCCATTTTCCACTCATCCTCTTCCTTTATCCTAACTTAGTAGTATGCTTCTCTTAAGTCCAGTTTGGAGAATATTTTCCCCTTGGAAAGGTGAGGCAGCATGACTTCATTAATGGCAAGGGGTAGACATTGTTCTCGCAAACAGCATTCAGAGACCTATAATCCACACACAGGCATAGAGATCCGTCTTTCTTCTCTTGGAATAACACAGGAGCAGCCGTCTTCGGCTGTGCCAGCTGAATGAACCCCCACATTAAATTCTTTTCGATGAACTTCTGCAGCTCCTCGAGCTCCCTAGGAGTCATCAAATAGAGCTTGGGTTTGGGTAGTTTAGCTCCTGGCAGGATTTCGATGGCACAGTCAGTGGGCCAGTGTGTGTGGTGGTAGTTTGTTGGACCTTTCCTCACTGAAAACGTCAGCTCTCGGTATTCTTTAGGTATGCTTTTTAACAGCCTGTTGCTTGCAGCTGCCACCACCTCGGCCATTCTCCCTCCTCTCCTTTTTGGTAGCCTGTCCTGTGTTACAGCCTGCCTTCTCAGGAATCTCAATTCCTCCATTCTCCAGTTTACTCTCAGATTCCAGATTTTCAACCATGTCATCCCCAAAATCAGGGGCTACAATGAATGTTATAGTCTCTGTATGATCTCCCATTGTGAGTTCAATCGGCTGGCTGGAACTCCCCCTGAAATGGACCCATCTAATTGCCCAAATGAAATGGGTTTCTTCAGCCCCCTCACCTGAATCCCCAACTTCCCCACTAGGGTTGAGCTGATTAGGCAGCTGGTGCAACCTGAGTCTATTAATTCTTTTAGGGCTACTTTCTCTTCTATTTCTGGGCTGAACAGTTTTATGGACTTGGTGAGAGGCACGATGGGTCCACTTACCAGGGGTTCATTGTCCGAATTGCTGTCAGAGGTTTCCGATGGTTTTTCCGGCAGAGTCAGAGTTCCCCCTCCCTGTGGTTTGGAGGGCTGGACCTCTACGACTTTGGTACCTCTCATGGCAGTCTCCCAGGGTCGCAGTGGCAGCTTTCCAGGTTTCCCTACAATACGGTCTGCCCTCAGGATCGGCGCTTTTGAACAGCACTTGGCTACTCAATGGCCTTCTTTGCCACATCTGAAGCAGGCGGTCAAACACAGGTTCATGGTTGGGGTCTTTGCCATCTCTTTTTTCCCTTCGGAGGGGGAACATCTCCAGGTCCAGCCCATTTGCCCTTGGCTGTGTGCTAGGTCAATTTTGGCCTCTTCTGCCATTGTGTATGAGCCATGGAGGCACGCTGGATGCCCCGGGCAATGCAAGCCTGGTAGAGGTCGTCGTTCAACCCATCCTTGAACAGGCCAATCAAGATTTCCTCCAGCCAGTTGAGGTGGCCCGCCAAGTCTCTAAACTCCTCGGTGTACTCAGCCACTTGTCATCTGCCCTGCTTTATGGTTTGATGTGCTCCCTGGCTTTCCGATCGGCTAGTGGGTCCTTGAACCTCCGTCTCAGTGCTGCCATGAACAGGTTAAAATTCTGGAGCTCAGGAGCGTCAACATTATGTGGAAATGCCATCCACTGAGCAGCTGTACCTTCCAGGGCCAGGGTTACGATCCTAACATGCCCCCGGTCCCCGGGGATGTCCCATCCATATTCGTGCATGTAGCTCAGGATGTGGGCTAGGAAAAAGTCTAACTGCTGGGGCGATCCATCGTACTTTACCCTCAGGGCTGGGACTTTGCGGTCAGGTGGTTGAGTCCCCCTCCTTCTGGCTTGGCGTCCATCTCCTCCAGCTGGGGCGGCACAGGCTGGGATAGTGATCTTGGCTGTCACTCCAGCAGCTTCCAAGGCGCTTGTGGAAGGGCCGGGATTTGCGAATTTGCTCTCCTGGACTTTTTCTTTGTCCTGACCCACGGCTATCGAACCCTGGCAGGGATCAGCCTCTTCTTCCTGGAGGTTTTTGAATGCCTCCACCAGCATGCCGATGGCTTGCTTGCCGAAGTGGTCGGAGCCCGCTGGCCTCTCAGCCTCATCTTCGCTGACATTTAGCGATCTCTCCATCTTGCGCTTCCAACCGGGTTGATGGCTGCCATGCTTGAGGGTGATTTTCCTGGTTTTTGTGTCCCAGTCGTCTCTCTTCCCCACTCTGATCGACCATCTCGGTTTCTCACAAGTGTCTGCCTCATCAGATGAGCTGGTGGAGTCCGAGCCACTGCTGTTTGGGCAAGCCTTCAGTAAGGCCCCCTCCAAGTGCTCAGTTTCTCTCTTCTCACCTCTGTGATTAGATATTATTTTGCATGGTCCCCACGGTAGAGTTAGTCCTCTGGGTTGACCACTTTGCAGAACCTGCCTAATGTAAGGACCTGCCTCCATTTGTCTACCAAGAAAGCAGAACTCTTGAAACTGGCATCATTTCAAAAGGAACTTTTATTGGCAGGTACAGAAAGCAGGAAAGCTAGGCAGGATCTGAGGACTTCCCATCCAAATCAATAGGTTAAACCCACAAAACAATAACCCTATCCCAACTGTCCATCTGGTCAGTTCAAACAGGCCAATCAACAGGTGACATCGAATTGTGGAAAAGCAACTGATAAGACGCATCTCTCAAGGTTGTTAAGTCTTCTCCAGTTCCTCCCTGCATGCTGAGATAAGGCAGATGGCCCCGAGGCATTCCTTTCACACCCCATCAAGGATATATCAAAGCAGATAGAGGAAATTATCTACATGCACTACAAGCCCCTGCCATAGGAGAATGGCAGAACCTGAATAACCTAACCCCAGAGAATATGCATGATTAATAACTGAGGGTTCTGACACAAGGGCTGCCACGGAAAAGGCACACTTCCCTAAGATTCCCTAAGATGGCAATGTTTAAGGGAAGGGACTAAGAGCATGCCCACCTTCTCTGTTCTGGTAGGATGGGTAGATGTCCTTAGAGAGAGGCAGTCCCACAGATAACCTGGCCCTGTGCCATAGAGAGCTTTAAAGGTGATGACCATCACCTTGAATTGCATCTGGAAGAAAACTTGGAGCCAATGCAGCTTGCACAACAAAGATGCTGTATGGGTAAATCTAGGGGCATCAATCATTGCACACATTTTGCCACATTCTAAACCACTTGTAACCTCCCAGTGGTCTTTAAAGGGAGACCTATGTAGAGCGTATTGCAGCAATCCAAATGAGAGGTGATCAAAGCATGAGTGACCATGAGCAAGTCCTCCTGGCTCAGCAAAGTGTACATTTGGAATACCAAATGAATCTATGCAAAGCCCCCCTCCCAACCATGCTGATACCTGATTCTTGAGCAGGAGCCATGAGTCTAGGAGGATTCCTAAATGGTGCACCAATTCAGTCTGGGGAGTGCCACCCCATCCAGAGATGAAATATTATCTGGCCTCAATGAGAAGGGTGGGGACAAAAACCCAGAGCCATTCCATCTTGCCAGGGTTATGTTAGTTGATTCCTCCCCATCCACACCTTACAGCCAACATTGCCATAGCATTGTTTGTCCAGCTACGGGTGGATATATTATTGCAGCGGTTCTCAACCTATGGGTCACGACCCCATTTGGGGGTCGATCGACCATTTCACGGGGGTTGCCAAGCAAGGCTGTTCGCCATTTTTTCCCCCTTTTCCGGCGGGTGCCTTACCTCCCTTGAGCTGGGCCAGCTGGTGGTTGGCCTGCTCCGTCTCTGCCGCTTGCCAGCTACGCCTCGGCCGGCGCAGGGGGCGGAACCACGCATGTGCGGCGCTCCCGGGCAGGGAAAGTCCTTGACTTACGACCGTTTGGGTAGTCCTCGACTTACGACCGGTTTAGTCCTCGACTTACGACCGGTTTAGTCCTCAACTTACAACCGGTTTAGTCCTCGACTTACGACCGGTTGGGGGTCGCGGCATTAAAAAGGTTGAGAACCACTGTATTATTGGGTATCACTAGTATACTGATGATCACTATACTGGTGATAACACACCTCATACCTACAGATGGCCTCCCTCTGTGGTTTCATATAGATGTTGAAAAGGAGAAGCGAAAGGCTTGAGCTCCTGGGGCACTCCACATGGCAGGAGCTTCAGGCTCAATCTCTCCCCTTCCTCCAACACCAACTGGACCCCGCCACAGAGGAAAGAGGAGAATCACCCTAACACAGTGCCTCCCATTCCCAACCGCTCAAGCTGGTCCAGAAGGATACATGTTTGATGGTGCAGAGAAGAGAAACACAGATCTGATGATAAAGGGTCTGGAGGCTAAACCATACAATGAATGGCTAAAGGAACTAGATATGTCTAGCCTATTGAAGAGAAGGATTAGGGGAGACATGTCTTCCAGTATTGAATGTCCAGGCGACAGAGAAGAGGAGGTTCACTTATTCTCCAAAACACCTGGACAAGAAGCAATGCATAGAAACTTCTTAAAGATTGATCCAACCTAGAACTACTGTAAGAAAAAATTTCCTGACAGTGAGAGCAATTAATCAGTGGAACAGTTTGCTTCCTGGAGTTGTGGGTGCTTCATTGCTGGAAATTTTCAAAAACCAGCCATTTGTCTAGGAAAATATAAGGTCTCCTGGCTTGAGCTGGAGGTTGGACTAGAAGACCTCCAAGCTCCCTTCCAGCCCTATGATTCTATGATAGTATTAAAAATTGCTGAGAGATACAGGAGAGCAAGAATGATTGCATTAACAACCATCCCAAGCCCTCGAAAGGTCATCAACAAGTGCAAATAATGTTGTTTCAGTGTTGTGTCTCAGCCTGAACTGAAAAGGGCCAAGATAATCGGCTTGTGCTCTTTTCAACCACCATCTCAGCTATCTTCTGTAAAACCAACCACCCTCTCAATAACCTTCACTAAAAGATGTCTAATATTGCTGGGTCCAATGATGGCTCTTCAGAAGGAGGTCTACCCCTGCCTCCTTCAGAGCAGGCAGCACCACCCCCTCCCACAAAGGGCATTAATTACTATTGGACCCAACCACATGCCATCTCCCAGGAGATCTTAACCAAGAAGGGGCATGGGTATAGAACAGAGAAGGCTGAACTCACAGCCCAAAGGACCTTGTCCACTTCCTCAACAGCAACTAGCTCGAGCTCCTCCCAGATAACAAAGCCCAGACATGTCACTTCCAAAGCATCTGCCCTGAAAGAGTCCAACTGAATGCAGTATTCCAAATGTGGTCCTACTAGTGCATTATAAAGTGGTACTATCACTTCACAAGATCTTGATACTATCCCTCTGTTGATGCAGCCTAAGTCTAAATTGGCTTTTTTGGCAACTGCCACATACTGCTAACTTATACTAGGACATCTAGATCCTTTTCACAGTTACTGCTGTTGAGCCAGGTACTACTTATATCTGTGCATTTTGTTTTTCTTGGATATGTTTAAGACCTTACTTTTCTCACCACTGAATTGAATTTTGTTCAGTAGGGCCCAGTATTCAAGTCTGTCGAGATCCTTCTGAATTTTGAACCTATCTTCTAAAGTTCTGCTTATTCCTCCCAGATTGGTGTTGTCTGAAAATTTAATGAGGTACATTTCTTTCACCTCATTTAAATCATTGATGAAGATGTTGAAGAGTACTAGGCCTAGGACAGAACCTTAAGGCACCCCACTGCATGGTTCCCTCCATGTAGATATAGTTCCACTGAAGACTTTAAATGTCTCTTATATCACTTGATGATTTAAGAGTCTCTTACATTTTCTTCATCTTTCTGAGCCACTCAGTAAATCATGGGGCTCTATCAGGTTCACACATAGAAAGAGTACACAAAGTGATTCAGTCCATGGCCCTTGTCACTGGCTGTAACATTCCAAGCTGTGACAAAAGCCTCTGCTGAAATCTTGTGACTGAGTATCAGGAAAAGCCACAAGTTCTCCCTGAAATTGCAGTGGATCCGTGGTCAGATAAGAAAAATAAAGCATTAATCTTCCACCAGTAGTATCCATGAGCACAGGTTTCCAAAATCAATTCCCTAGAAGTGTTTTGTCTTGTGTGAAAAAAAAACATTTTATGTGTGTGTGTGTGTGTGTGTGTGTGTATGTGTAAAGCCTCTTTTCAAACAAGACAAAACTCTTCTAGGGAATTGATTTTTATATATTGATACACAGAGACACATACATACACCCATTATGTATATAAAATATGTGTGAGAGGCAATGAGTGTAAACAAGATGTGACTATTTATCCCTGCATTTGTACACAAAGGGAAGATACTGACATCTCTTAAATATTGTGTTTTCTGAATTTTTAAGTCTTTGGGGAGGGGGACTCTGATACGGTCTCATAAAGAACCACCTATTCCAGTGATGGCGAACCTTTTAGAGACCGAGTGCCCAAACTGCAACCCAAAACCCACTTATGCATCGTTGGGTACCGGGTGGGTGTGGCTCATTGGCTGGGTGTGGCCCATTGGGTGGGCGTGGCTGCAGTGGTAACGGCAGACTGAGTGGGACTAAAAAGTTCAATCAATCAATTCCAGCTTTGCAAGATCTTTTTTTTCCCCGCAAGAAGTTGAAATTGACTGATTGATTGAACCTTTTTTTGGGGGGGCACACAGCGGTGGAGGCCTAAAGCGAAAAGATTTTATAAAACCCAGCTGAAGGTCTAGGACTGGGGTGACGGCGCGCATGCCCACAGAGAGGGCTCTGAGTGCCGCCTCTGGCACCCGTGCCATAGGTTCGCCACCACTGACCTATTCTATTTTTTCAACCAATAAAACATGTTCTACTTTTTTTTAGCCTTCTTTTAAGAAAATTTCAGTCTTCCTTTTCTAGTCTGACTAAACAGAACAAAACTTCAGGAACTTTTGATTGGCGTTAACTATTTTAATCCAGTCTTTAGAAAAGAAAACCTGCAGAAATCTGATGGTTCTATTCCAAAAACCTTTGAAATAGAATTTTTCTGATGTGGGGTGGAAAATGTTCCATGGAAAAATAAAGCACTGGATACTTCTGTGTTCCAAATCCCTGATCACACCACCCTCATTTACACACTTACAGTAAGAGTGACATACGAGGATCATTGCAAAAAAAAAATATCTTTCTTTACAGATTTCGTGTTATCTAGTCCTGGGGCAAAATCCCAGCTTCTTAATGCAGAAAGATTTCTAGTTTCAATTCAATCAAGATTCCACCCAGCATACCCTCTGCCTTATTACAAGCCCTAAAGTAGCAACTTTTAAAATGAACATACTTCACAGCTCCATTCCTGGGGTCTTGTGATTATGTGAAAACTCTCACCTTATTTCTAAAAGAACATCCTACATTTCTCATCCTTTGTTTTTAGAGAGAGAGGAAAATCTGAAACGAGACTCCTCTTTTGACACACCCACCAGCCCCATCCTCCCCACCACCGCAAAGTGCAGGAGGTGAAGACAGGACTTGACGATAACATGGAGCAGTTAGAAAAAGCTGCTGCAGGTCACAACACCCTGAATACATGAGATTTACCATACACTTAGGAGTTCACATCAGACATTTCGGAGACCAAAAGAAGCAAACATGGAAAAAGAAAAGATCTTCCCATACTCAGTTCCACAAGATACAGGTAGTCCTTGATTTACAACCACAACTGAGCCCAAGAGTTCTGTTGCTAAGCAAGGCAGCTGTTAAGTGAATTTTGCCCCATTTTATGACCTTTATTGCCACAGTTGTTAAGTGGATTACTGCAATTGTTAATTTAGTGACATCGTTGTTAAGTGAATCTGGTTTCCCCAGTGACTTTGCTTGACAGTAGGTTGCAAAAGTTGATCACATGATCCCAGGACACTGCAGCTATCATAAATATGAGTCAGTTGCCAAGCATCTGAATTTTGATCACATGACCATGGGGATGTGCAACTGTCATAAGTGTGAAAAACAGTCATATAAGTCACTGTTTTCAGTGCCATTGTAACTTTGCATGGTCACTAAATGAACTGTTTTAAGTCGAGGACTACCTGTATTTATTTGAAGCACCGAAATGTTACCTGAATTTGTATCATCAAACATATATCATCCTGTTTCAATGGATGCAGCTGCTAATAAACTGGTATCCCCTTAAAATCTTCAAGCTCTTCTTGTCTTCTTCAGGTATTGCCCTTGACCCAAGTCTAAGTTGTAAAAGGGGCTAACTATTCTGATTGATCCTATCCTTAAGAGGTCCAGATACAGTTAATCATTAAACCAATGGGAGGGACAAAGACCTATAAGGTTGAATTTTGAAAAACCCATCACCTAATTAAACAGAAGGGTTCCAAGAAAGAAACTGAATCACAGCTTTGGAAATGACAAACTGAGTACAAGGTTTCTCATGCAGGGATGGCAATCAAAGTTACATACAGTCCTTGACTTATTCTCATATAGCTCTTAATCAAGTTTCAAAAATTCCCTAGAAGGACAACTTTCAAATCTCCCTCCATCGAGAGTTATTTGCCTGGGTAAAAGCAGTCTAATGTTTTTGGTCCCAGGATACTCATCCACCATCTGCATATGAGATCAAAAACTTATCCCTGGGAGAATACGGCAGGGGAAATGATACACTGCTCCCTCCACTACCATCTTTCACCTATTTGCAAACATATTTTTGCAGAAGGGATTCATCCACAACTTCCAAACACTGATGTTCTTGAATTCTTTTTAAATAAAAAGAAATTGGGGTATATCGCTGCCTTCATTTACAATTTGCTGAACCCCATATTTACAGAAGAAAATTTCACTTCATCTTCTCAATATGAATTTCCCGTTAACTAGGAATATTCTTTAACTCTATCTGCCTAATTGTAATTATGCAATTGGGAATCCAGATCCTGTGACCCACAATTTACAAAGAAGTGTTGCTAACCAGTTCTCATTTAGTGACTCCACAGTAATGTATGCATTTTGCTTTTAGAGCACTGAAAGTCGAACTCTCTCTTCAGACTGCCTTTCCCCCCCCAAGACAGTTTAAAATTAGTCACTTTCATTCTGAAGAGTAAATAGGTGTGGGGATTCAAATTTGGAATGTGATCTTAACCCAGGATAGGGATCCATGGCAGTTTCATACTGAGAATTGTCCCTGACACCAGGCATCTGTAGGGACATAAAACAGCTAAGATAATTGTGATTTTCAGGGTGATAATGCACAACACCTAATCAAATGAGGAACACACTATGAATCAAGAGCTCCTGGCTAGTGTTTCTCTAAAACTAGGAAACTGCAGTTGATCCTATTTACTTTTAAAGTTACTCTACAAAAAACACCCATCTACAGAATAGGCTTGTTTTAAATTTTAAAACTTTCAAATTAATGCTTAGTTTCCAAGGGCATGATCTGTATTTCTGGAAGAGATAAGAATGTTCCTGTTTAATCAGTAGTGGGGAAGTAGGGAAATCATTTTTTTTTACCTGGAAATCACTTTTATCATTTTGACCCATGCAAAGTGGCAGATTGTGATATTTTTAGTCGACATTCCAAATACTCACAGGGACTAACAGCTGTTCTGGCAAGGTAGGAAAACCCTATTTCTGGCTCATCCTGCTCTTTCCTTGTGCAGATTCAGTTGCAGTATATTACCTGCACAGAAACATGACATTTTGGGGGCATCAAAAAGCAGGAGTGGGGAACCTGAATGGTGAAATTTGACCCTAACTTACAAAGAATGTGTAAAGGGCTTTTGCATCTAAGAATGCTCAAAGGCATCTTGGAGAAATCTTGGCTGGACTGTCTTTGTTCCTCAAACAAGCAAATAACACTCTTTGAGAGGGCGATTGCCAGATTCTTTCAGTCCCAGACCAAATCAGTCAAGAAAGCTCCCTGGGGGACTCCAAGATTTTCTATCAGCTTTGGGTCTTACCTGTGACAATCATTCATCCTCTTGCTTCAATTGCAAGCATCCAATTCACTATCACTATTTTTTTGAGAGGATGAAATCAACAGACAGTGATTTTATAATCTCGTTATCACATATGAATGTTTAAAAAGGAGAGAAAAATATATCCCTTGTAAATGGCTTTGATCATAACAAGCAATGTTTATGCAACATCTGCTTCCCCACAAAAAATGCCCTTCTTTTCAAAACAAAGGAAAGTGTGGCTTCTGTGATTCTTCCCAATCCCTTAATAAAGTACTGCTCTGGGTCACATGACCTAGAAGGGGCTTGGAATGAAGGAGTCAGTAATCTTCAGAGTTGCTGCCTTTCCAATAAGGGTGTTTGTTTCTGGATTTGTTTTCTTTACAAGCCCTATTTCTTTACGCATATATTTTATTATTCCAATTTATACAGCTGCCCATCTCATAGGCAGTTTACAGCTAGACTATCTTCAAACTCAATCTTTCCTTTGCCAACTTCTGCCACCAGACCAAATCTGATCCTGTATTTTTTTTTGTTTTTGGAGAATTATTAATATATGTGCACACCTTTGTAGGCTGATAGAAGAGATGCTGCTCCTTCATCTGCATTCCCACACAACAGCACTTTTGAAATTATCATTTGTTCTTGTAAAAACCAGAAGATAGATGCAGTGATTTCATTATTAGAGTTTGAAGCACAATATTCTTGTGACCGTTGAGATGATGAAGAAGGGAGTGGAAACGGTGGCTTTCCCATGTTCCTCAGATCTAGCAGTCCAGCCTGCTACTACTTGGAAAGGTAAATTGTCCCCCTGAAATGTAGTCTCTCAAACCTGTCAAGAGTCATACAAGTTCAATCCCAAACCTCAAACATATACCCAAGGCATATTATGTACAGTAATTTGTCTAATGTGATCCCACAACTCCAGTAAAAAATGGCTCATCAATTAAATTTCAAATATAAATTAGCTTGGTGTACTTCATGAACTCTGTCTGCTCGTATTTTAGCCCGAGTTTGACTCTTCAACCACAGAGCACTAAATGTATCGTACTACTGCAAACCATGAGGACTTTTCATCATGTTTTTCCCATGTAAAGACAATGCTCCATCTCTAACTCATGCTGCTTCTTTCATTATTTTTTTCTTTTCACACACACACACACACACATATGAACTTTGGTAAAAGAAAAAAAAAGCTGCACAATGCCTTTTAAGTGGAAATACAGATCCATAAGTGCTAAAACATTTGTTACTTAATAATCCAGTTTGGAACATCAATTTTCAAGTTTGGATTTTTTATTGGTTTTTATATTCAAACACCAATCTAGAAGAATTTTGGGACATTACTTTCTGCCACAAAGGCAACAGCAACTATTTAATTGGGTGAAGATGGAAATGAAACAGAGAATGAACACTCTCCAGTTATCTCTAAAGTTAATTTCCAGCTTTTACTGCTACCCCAAGGGCTCTTATTTGGGTGCAAACCCTACTGAATGAAATGATGCATTTTTGAGTGGAGGAGCATTAGGCCTACATTTATCAATACTGAAGACAGAAGCACTATAATTCTTCCCAGTATGTGCTAACTAAATGCTCATACACATCAGAGAGCCAACCAGGACCTGTTTGACACTTTAGATTTGGGTATAAAAAAACATCATATTAATGTACTAATATATGTAAGTATATATACATAAATTACCTCTGAATTACAGCCTTATATAAAAGAAATGAAAGTAGTAGCAGAGATATACTTTCAATATCCCTACCTCTCTCGCATCCATGTGCACACATAGAGATATAACCTTGAAAGAAAAGAAAAAGCCCTAACATTATCAATCTTATTTTATAAAGGACAAGACTTCTCATATAGGAAGACTTTTCTGAAATTTCTTGAGAAGCAATGTATCAAATGATATGTGCTGGTTTGAAATCAAACCACATTAAATGTGTATGATCAAAGCTCACACTCATCATTATATTATATGGTACCTTAATACATGTAGAGGACTTGCATTATGAAATTATAATGTGACGATGGACCTTGAAGTTTGACCATCAATAGGAAGAAGGCTGTGCTAGCATTTCAGCAGCTGGACAGAGGGCTTTTTAAAGGGACTGCATCACGGGTTTAGTTAGCAATTTCTACTAGCCAAACATTATTTCAAAACCTCTTTTCCGAAGGCTTGCGATCTTTTCAGTAATCCTGCTATTAAGTAATAAAATGAACTGACTGAAAGCCAATGCATTTTTAAGAACTAATTGGACAATGCATTTTTAAAAATATTTGCACAGGGTTCAATGTTTGCTGAGTGACCCTGCAGCTCATATTCCTTCTGTCTACTTTTTTTGGTAAGCTTATCATAAATGCATGTGCCAATTCCCTGGGAACTTTGGGGAAAGAGCAATATAAAAATGCAAACAGAATCTGCCAGGAAAAAAATACAGTCACGTCCCCAGATGAAGGCACCCTCCCTCTGACACACGTACATATACAAAATGTGTCGAGTGTAGAATTGGCACTTCATCACTTTGGGCACCTGCAATGCATGTATGTCAATCTAGACATGGTTATGATGCTATAAAGCTCCTTTTAAGAATGGGGAAGGCAAGTTGCTGAGTCATTTCAATTTGTCCAGAAGAGCTTTGCAACTATTATATAACAAAGAGCATGCATTCCCTTCCTCCTATTGCTGGAAATAGAACTTAAAGTCATGGCTCCCAGCCCTTTTTTCTCTGGCTCTGCCAGTGGAGGAGCTCACTTTCTTCCTTACACCTAAAGATGGAAATCATGCAATTTCATTACCAGAGGAGGCTACATGGAAGAGAAGGCATTTGTTCTGCCAAGTCACACCTATAAAATGGCTAGTGGGAGAGAGAAAATAAAGTGAGAGATTGGAAAGCAAGGAGAGGAAGAAGGACATTCATTCTCCTCTTCTAGATGATCTTCTGGTGAGCTGAGGAAGGTAATGAAATAATGTATAGGTTTGGAGACCTGGCAGATAAAAATGGTTTCTCTTTTGCAAAAACAGCAGCTAGCATGCGCAATATGAAATTGAGCACCCAAGGAGACCAATAGTCCTTGTTGTGCCATGCTCTGGTCCCAGCTACCTTTCTGCACTTGAAGAGAGTGCACCTTTAGTAAGTGAAAATGGAAAAGATGTGCCAGGAGCAACAATAATTTATTAAACTTGTATGCCACTTAACTTCCAATGATTCTGGGCAGCTCATTACAATTAAACATAGAAATTACAATAAAATCAATAAAAGATGGCAAAGGCAGCTGACCAGATGGAATGAATAAAGGGTTTCTCTCTCCTCACCAAAGGTCTCACTGTCCTTCTAAAGCACGGCAGAGTGGGAGACATCCATATCACAGAGGAGGGAACCTCATTCCAGGAGGCAAACACTGCTGCAGAGAAAGCGGGCTTCCTGCGTCTTGATAGATAATAATACTGTTTAATCAAAGGGGCCCAGAGCATGCCAACCGTACAAGATTGATCAGCTAGACAGATATTATGGGAGACAAACAGACAAAGATGCCCTGCATCATGGTAGAGCTGTATGCCTAGTGGTTGAAGGCTGGGTTGCTGCAAAAATCCAAAGCAATGGCCATGTGAATACATATAACCCACAGGACAGCAATCAGAGTCAGGGTTGTACCTCTGGGACTAATTGCAGGGGCAAGTAGCATGGTCTCTTAGGTCTAATTCTGTCAATTAGATTCCTTAGATCTAACTCAGAGCTTCAAGACTCACTGACAGCAAAATAAGCCATATGCCTAAAAGTAGAATATATGAATGTCTATTTTAGTAATTTTGCTAAAAGCAAAAGAGTGAAGAAAAGGTATTTAAAAAAAGGTATTTAAGCATGGGGTTGTAGCTTCCTCATGTCTTTTGCAGTAGAAATCCCATCTTTGCTTAAAATTGTGTTCTAGTTCCTTTTATTGCAAATAGAAACATAAAGTAATACAGTTTTGTGTCACCTTAACGTTTAATCAGCTTATTGTGGCATTAGCTTTCATGGACCAATACAGTACACTTTCCATTTGAATTATACAATCCTTCATCTTTCTGACCAAAATGGATCTTGTCTGATCGAGGAAATCACATGTCTCGTTCAATCTATTCATATTTAAAGGTGCCACAAGATTTTGTTGTTTTTTTCAGTTTATGATTCAACACTGTTGCTTGCAATTACACAGGCAGAATCAAGTAAAATAAACAGAATCAAATAAAATAAACATCAGGAATCCAAAGGACTGAGCAACTCTTCCAGTAGCCTGCAGTGACTATGTGCACCACAATCATTTTCTAGGTTTCATTGCTTCAGTCTTCCAGAAATGTATCAAAAGACACCCATTCAAAAAATCAAAGCCCTAGACACAGATTTAAAATAAGCTAGGTTGACTTGATCAACATAATTTGTTGCATTCATAGAAGCTGGATTTCTTTAAATATTACAGAATTTAAATAATCCGTAACAGGAAGAAGTAGATGGTCTACAAATATAAAAAAAGGAGAGGAGCATCAAATGATGTTCATGTAAACTTGATTCTTCCTCCCACTTTTCCTATCTTCAATTTTAAAAATACTTTTGTTTAATATGCTATGTCTTGCTCTCTTTCTGCCCTTTGTACTTGACATACCACAAATTGGAATGTATGTATACAATATAAACACTTATGATTGAAAACTAAGGTCAATCTGTGGCCCCAGGACTAAACATTCCTCTTCCCCTACCTTTGAAAAGTTTTGCAAGCAAGCAATTCAAACATTTGGCCAGAGGAAAAGAGAAAAATATAAAGAATATTTGTAGCTCAGAGTTGAAATGAGGGGTCCTTGGTGCTCTCTGAACTTGGTGGTTTCCTTTCAGAGATTACATACCCAAACTAGGAAACATCATCAATGCCAGCAAGGTCCCCTCACAAAGAGAAAGAAGATTTTTGAGTGTGATCTTGCCCACAACCAGTTCTTGCCCACCACCAGGCAGCTTTGAGTAAAAGTCCAAACATCCTCCTTCTTTGGGAGCAGCCCCTGTAGACAGAATGCTCTTATTAAACCTTCATTTCATTCCAGTTACTCAATATGAAGTCTGGATACACCACATTAAGCAGCAAGCAAGAGAGCACCACAGAGTCCCAGGAACAACAGACCAATCCGGGAGAGCAATTAAATGCCAGAAGAAGCAAGAGCATTATAGGCTGCCATTAAAGCAAAAAAGTGGAGCTCAGCAAGTTTTAAGAGATTGTAAAGCAATATGCTGGCAAAGACTAAATACAGCAAAATGTAGTCCTTCACAGAGCATTTACTAAAATACTTTAGAACAACACGCAATTGGAAGGCTTCCTGGTTCAGACAGAAGTCATTATAGGTAATGATCCTTTGCATAGAAAGGATATTACAAATGAAGCATTACCCTTCAGTAAAATAAGCTAAGGCCCCCATATTGCTATAGAAATTATGGGACCGATGTCTTTGGAAGGACTAAAGGAGAGTCAGGATAGCTGTTCCTTGGGTCTGTTTTCATCCAAGATACACAGCTAAGCCACCGTTGGCACAGCCTCTAAACCCCTCCCAAATTTACTACCAACTATAATTTTAACATATCACAAAGGAAATATTATTACATACATAGGAAATAATCACACATCAACTTTATGAGAATATAATTAGATCAAGATTTAATGTAAAATTAAAATATGAATTCATCATCTGAGCAATCAATCAACCCCAAATCATCCAGAAAACTCATTCTTCTACAGTAAATAAGGGATGCACATTTTTTTGTAGCCAGTTGCTGCACTTATTATTTTGGGGGAAGTTGAGTGGGTGGATTCATGTCGTACCTGTGGGTAGGGCTCGGGTTTTCTTTCTTTTTTAATGGTGACATATTTATTTTAAGGCCAGTTTTCATCTGTTTCTCTGATAACAGCAAGAAACTGGGCCATCACAGTTTTCAGCAATTGCAGCCAGAAGGGTTCCAAAGGAACTGCAGGCTGTTCATCCTGCCCTAAAGGTCAACTGGAAACAACATGAAAGATGTACAATCACACCATGGAGCAACAAAAAAACAACTAGAAAGCCCTAGCAAGAACTAACTTCCAAGTCAGGTCACTGATTTTCTGTAAATTTAGTTTATATTTTTAAGGAGTAACACTCCCTTCTCAATGAAAGTTTTTTCTAATATCTTCAAAATTTCCAATCAGATTCAAGAAAGCATACATTTCCCAGTGAAATGTATCCACTGCTGTTACTGGATATTTCGGAATGAATGTGGAAAACCACCAAAACTATATAATCAGCATATGCAAATCAGCATATCAATTCAAAATAAATTACTCCATTTGTTACAGTATAGATGCTAAAAGCTAAGATTGACAAAGTACAGGAATGATTTGAAATGTGGAAACATCAATTTAGGGTGGGAAACATCTCAGAAGACCTAAGGAGTACAATCAATAGGCAGAAATATACCGTATTTATTGGCGTATAACACGCACAGGCGTATAACACGCACCTTCATTTTAAGGGAAATTTCAGGAAAAAAACTTAAAGGTGGGGCCGGGCGGCGGAGAGCTTGGCGGCAGCGGCAGCAG
>NW_015386515.1:1338869-1367615 GCF_001527695.2 Protobothrops mucrosquamatus | reverse complement strand
CCTATTTTCAGGGGGAAAAAGTGCGTGTTATACGCCAATAAATACGGGTATGTTCCTAAGAAAGCAATGGTGGAAAATAGCATACGCTTTAATGGGGAAAACTCAAAGATGCACAACTATCGTTCTAAATTAAGTGTACTAGAAGCAGAGCTGATCATAATGTGCCTCAAGGAGCATTCTTCAGTTTTATCTGTGAGACAGCCAAATGGACCCTGGAGCTGACCTCAATAAATACCATGGGGTTCTGTTAGGTCTTTTCTGCTCCTCCTCCCAAGAGAGTATGTCTGAAGCTGGAGACTGATTTATACCAGAACAAGTAAAAGCAGTCATTTTTGCCCTGCACTTTTCAGAATGCTGAGAGGCCAAAGTACTCATGGAATTCACAATGCAATCCTATGCCTGTGCACTTTCACTTGACCTGCTAACTTAATTACATCTTCAACTAAGGACTTACAAGGATTGCAGTCCAGTCTCACTTTGCTCACAATAAGCAAAGTCTTTTTTTGCCCCATGCAAGTACTGTTTGGTATTTTACTTGCAGGATTATCATTTGTTCATTATTTTGCACTCAAGGTTTCCTACAGAATGCTGCTCACTGATCTGGGGACAGGGTTGTGTATACAATATATGCTTGCGGGGAGAGAGGGTGGAAAAGCATTATTTTTTATTTATTAAATAAATGCTATCCAAAGATATGAGAAACATCAGGAGGAAATAGAATGTGATGAGAATCTAAGCAATATGTTTTCCAAATAGTGGAGAGTGTGGAAGCTTTCTGCTCCTGTAGAGTTTTTTTGTAAAGCTAGATAGTGCAGAAAGAAAGAAAAAAAAATAAGGGGAGAAGAACTCAGCAGCTGGCACTGAAGCCACAACCATTTTTACTGAACTATTTTGAATGAAGTGTTCAATTTGAATAAAAATTGGGAGACAGAGTAATTAACGCAAATAAGTTCTGGATGCTTAAATGAAAGTTTGCTAGGGGTTGTCATTAATTTTCAAGACTAAGAATCTTTTGAACATGTCCTCTTTAAAAAGATTCAAGGTATTGCATCAGAAAAAGAAATCAGACTCTTTAAGCAATAGGTGTCACATCCCCTTTTAAGACCTTGTTGACAGAGGCATTTTTAGCAATACTAAGTTACTGACCTTTTTTGTTGTTCTTTTTAGATCATTCTAGGGGGGAAAAGCAGCATGCTGCTAGAAATTAGAAGAGTAAGAATAGCATTTCCTCCCCCCCCAGGATAGAGGCTGGGGGGGGGGGAGCCACACCTATTGGTAAAGCCTGACAGCTCTTTGGTCCCACCTACCCAAGCTGTGCATATTAACTAATGGGACCCAGGAGTCCTGCTTCCCAACCCTTTTGGCTTGAAGGATAGAACCCCAATTTCCTGTCATTTTAAAGCTGGGGGCTAAGCTTGTACTTCCCGTTCAAACCCAGTAAAGATATCCTTCCTGTAACTAATGCACACACATCCTGGAAGCTAAAAGAGGACACTGTTTAACCCAGTATTTTGACTGGAAGATCCTAGCGGCCTCTTGTATCTCAGCTGCTTTCCACAAACATTTTTGTCCTCATTTTCATGCTCCTGTTTCTCACCCTGAATGATGCAAAACGTGTCTTACAGTTTCATAGTAAAATGGAGTGGCATTTACAAAAAAAATAGTTTTTAGGTGAGGTATGGGAAGAGAGAGATGTAGAAGGGGAAAAAACTAGAATTAAAAGGACGGATTGGGGAAAAAATATGATAATTGGGAGAAGGGAAACATGTATTGACAGAAAGACACACTAACCTTCATTCCCATTTGAAGAACCATGTATTAAAATGAGACAGGTAATACCTTTTCAAACTTACAAATTATATTAAAGAGGCATAAGCTTTTGTGAGCTGCTGCTCTCTTCTTCAGATCAAATGGAGTCATAAAAACGGATGCTTTTCAATAAAATTTGTTAGCCTGAATAGGTGCCATGGATTGGTTACCATAGATTAACAAGGCTTTCTTCCCACAAAATGTATTGGGGTCCATTTAAAACATTTTAGCGTTGTTCAGGATGGATGACCCGTTCTCTGTCATCCATGTTTCTTATCACAGCACTAGCAAGCTCAGGGAATAAAACCTGTCAGCTCAGCTTCATTCAACCCCAGTAACAAAGCCACTGTTAGAATCCAAGCAGAACTATTTTGTTCCGATGGACTATATATTGCCTCAAATCCAACCCAACCTCAATTCACCTTTTTGCAAAACAGAAATAGTGACTTTCCCAGCTTGTTAGAAGGATCAGCCCACTACTGTAAGGATGTCTAAGTTAAATTTCAGATAAATAAATAATTGCTGTTACAATGGTAAAGAAAGAAACAGCATCTTACAGACTAAACTGAATGTTATTCTGTAATTTTTCTACTTCAAGTGTTATCTGTGACCTGCACAACTTCATCTAACACAGGGTCTTCAAACTTTTATGACTTGTGGACTTCAACTCCCAGAATTCCTCAGCCAGACATGCTGGCTGAGGAATTCTGGGAGTTGAAGTCCACAAGTCATAAAAGGGCCAAGTTTGAAGACCCCTGATCTAACATAAATCCAAGAAGTTCAACAAGGCCATTTCAAGCCACACCAGTAATTCTAGCTGCCCCATTTTGGAAGAAAATAGCCTCTTTCTCTACACCTGTGTTGATGCAGCATCACTCAGTCACTGTTTCTCACCCCTTTGCAACTTAAGGGAGGGTAGTAAAAGAGAAAAATCTGGGTTTTCCCTGCCAGTGAGAGAGGTGGGGACCTACAATAATGAATGGAATAACCTACCTGCCCCCTTCTGCTAAATCATAGCAACTGTACAGAAAAGGCACTCCCACACGTTGCCTGCAAAAGCCCCCCCAGCCCACACCCCATCCTTCTGCTTGCAACTTGAAGAATCCAGTTTCCTCTCCATCTCTGGCTCACCAGCTCTCTGCTGCATTGCTGACCCTGTGGCTTTTCTCTCTACTTCCCTCTATGGCACAAGGCAGGTGGCTCTTGCAGAAAAGAGAACCCACATCCATGTTAACCACCCCACCATACACCTCCCCCCTTTCTCAGCAAGCCCTATTTCCAAAGGGTGAGGTATGCATTGCGGCAAGGAATGGGGGGGAGAACCCAGAGCAATTACGACAAGGTCAATGTGGCTTTGTGTCAAAAGGGTCTGTTTCTCTTGCCTCAAGGATTTCTTGAAAGTGTTCATCATGCCTCTTGTAAAGGGAAAAATGTGGTCATTTTGCATCCACCCTGTCTGCCAGGCTTCCCTCTTGCACCTCCAAAGCCATTCGGATCTTGCCGCCTGCCCAAGGCTCCCAACATCACCATCTCATGCACCAGGTTTTCCTCCATCTCAGATCTACACATTTCTTCCTTCCCATTCCTTCTTTCACCTTTCCACTCCCTCCTCCCGCCTCACTCCTCTTCACAGCCAGGGGATGAGCATTTGCAACAGTTTAGTGCAAGCCGAATGGGCGCGGAGGAGGCACTTCGACCTCTCCCCTAGGCTGCTCCCAGCTCCTATTGTTCAGTTGCAATGCTCCCGTCGGCAGACTCGCTCTAGCTTGTGGGGTGGGGCTGACGAAATGGGACCATCTACGCTAAGCAGAAACGGTGGCGGGGGGGGGGGGGAAGGCGGCTTCGCGAAGGAAAAGAGCTGGCATTTACAAGTACGCCGCGACATGCAACGCGGGAGGGAGGGAGCACCGCGTCCCTTCTCCACTCGTGTCTCTTCTACGGGAGGATAGGGGCGGCGGCAGCCTAGAAATGCAGGTTCTAGACCGAGGCGCGTTGCAACGGGATCGGTTCTGGCAGCTTCTTCCCCCATTCCCTGCATCTCATCTCCAAGCCTCTTTCCCGTCCGACCCCCATTGCAATGAGCCGAAGGTGTCGGCCGCTAGCTGCGCTTTGACGCCTGGAGATGCGCGTCGGTGAGTGAGACTGGAAAAGGCCCCCTCTTGCCCCCACTTCCGCGGGCGGCCGCCTCTCTGTCAAGGCAACCCGAGGCGCTCCAATCCCGCAGAGAAAGCGCCTCACCTGCAGGATCCCGACGTGCGCAAGGCACAAGCGGTTGCCCGCCGGGGATGTGCGGACAGCCCAAGGCGAAGAAGGTGCACAAAATGACCCTTGGAAGCTCTGTGGAAATGCGCAGCCGGCTGGGGCAAGGTCTCCTTGGGCACCCCTCCCAAAGAGACCCTCCCCCAAAGATCTCGGCTGTCTTTCTCCCCCTCCTGAAAACACGCAGAGACGGGAGGAGAGACACACCCTAGTCCGAATTTCACGCCGCCCGATTAGGCGTCAATGGGGGGCCCGACTGCTCGCGGCGTGGGAGGGCGGTGGTGGTAAGATGTCCTTTATCTTTCCTTCCGGAATGACCTCGACCACGATGGGTGGAGAAGTGAATGGGTGATTATTTTATCCGCATAACCATTCCCCCTTCCCCACCCCTAGCGCGGAAAGAAAAGCCTACAGCTAGCCGACCCAGTCGCGTTAGAATGGAAGCGATCGTCCTGGCTCGCGTTCACACGCCATCAGTTCCACCTCGCCACCGACCACAATTCCCAAGATCCGCGCTCGCCCTTCCCAACCCACACGACGCAGCCTGTGGGTGTGAATCCCCCGTGCACATCTGCGCCTTTCATCGCGGGTAGGGGACCCCGGGGGGGATTTTATCCTGTACCTCTCATTTTATGCTGTACCTAAACGCAGGGAGGGGATGCGAATCTGCTCGTCCTCTCTGCCCCCCCCCAAGATTTCGGTTTCCCTCGCCCTTCCAGGCCAAAGAGCCCCATAGTGGGGCGAGATCCCCATCTACTCCTCACCGAAGGCATACACAGGAATGACGGAAACGCGAAATACCTACAGTGACCATGCTGGGGGAGCGCCGGGGTCCAGCCGGGCGGCGGCGGCTCCTCGGAGGACGTGGACTGCCGTACAATCGGGCTTCTTCGTCCTCCCCGGGTGGGGCGGGTCGGAACGGATTGGTCCCGCGTGCGGGAGGGGTCGCTCTGCCTTCCCGATCGATGGCGATCTGGACCCCCCCAACTGCAGTGGCGCATACAAAAGGGGGGTCCGCCCGTGCGGAGGGGAAGAAAGAGAATAAAAATGGTTGCGGGCAATGGAAAGAAACCCGGTCTTGACCAAACCAATTCCCTTCTTGGGGTAGAGGAAGGGAGGGAGGGAAGGAAGCGGAGGGGAAATCGCAGGCGTCAAAGTGGGATTTGGGAGAGCGTGCCAAATCTCTGGAAAGAAACAAACCAAAAACGAAAAAGAAAAAACGCGGGAGGGAGGAGAAGAAAAGAAACAGATTAGGGTGGGTATTTAAAGGAAAAAGATTGAAAGGAAAAGGAATAGAGTTTAAAAAAACGGAGGAGGGACAGACGCAGGCGACCGACCCGCGAAGGAGCACACAATGCTCCTTTAAACGCCCTTGACTATTTACACCCGGAGATATTGACGAGGGGGGAGGAGGGGGATGGGCGGGCGCTCTTCCTCCCAGGCCCCCCTCGAGGCCTGTCTTAGGCTCAGACAAGGCGCTAGTCCATGGGGGGCGCGGCAGCTGGGCTCGCCTCTTCGACCCCCTCGGCCTTTTTATGCTCCCCCACTCCGCCTACCGGGCCAGAAGGTTTTATGAACCCCGCACTCCCAGGGCCCCCACTCATTGGTTGGTGGATACAATCCGTCGCGTAGCCGCGCCCCTCCCCGCGTCTTTAGAACCCTCCACTTCGACGAGGACAAGCCGACGGGGAGATTAATGTTAGTTGGAGCCTAATGCTCGGGAGAAAGAGTCCCCCCCCGCCCCATCATTGCCCTTCTTTCCCTTATCTTCAGATGCCCCGAGTGTCTTCAGAGAAGAGACTTCGGGTGGGCGTTGAAACCAGTAGCGTCGCGGGGAGGAGATAAAACCGAGCAAGACGCCATTTAGGGGGAGACGGGGGGCGGGAAGGATCGTACTGGTCGCCCCAGAAAGCGGGGTGGGGTGGGGGAACGAATGCGGGGAGACGGATTCCAATACGGCCCTGGCAAGCCTGAAGGGGAAGCTGGAGCGCCACATTCAGAGGCAGCAAGTGCGGCCATGAATTACCCTTCGGCGTCCATTGCAAGAGCGGCAAGGATGCTAGGCACGGCAAGCGGGGCTGCAAAATGCCCGGGACCGGGCCTGCCTGGAAAGCGGACGGAGGGCGAGTTCAAGGCGCGTTTTCAAAGACGCCCCTGTTGTTCCCCTGGCGGCCTGGGCTCCTCGGGGAGACACAAAGGCCGCCCTCGCGGAGAGGCTCGCTCAGTTGCCCCAAGAGGGACCTCACGTGACGGGGGCGCCCAACGGCGATTTCCTCGTTCTCTTTTTCTTCTTTCATTTAAGAGAACTGAGAAGCAAGCGATTCAGTTGTGAGCAAATGCTACATCCACTCCAGGGATGAACACGAACCTCAGGGTACCCTTCTGAGGTATCTCAGTTTTTAAGACACGTTCCCATATTGAGTAGCACAGCAAAACTAGTCATCTATCACATTGCATTTTGTTTCAGCTAGGCTCTAAGTATTTATAGTATTCTTGGAGATTTGGGGATTGAACCAAAGGAGTTTTTTTTCATGCAAGGTCCCATTCTGGAAAAATGCATACAGAAAAGAGCCGTGTGGCCTCTGCTTAGCTGGAGAGTTTGCTATGGTGTTTGATAATGTGAAATATCCCTGTTAACTCACACAAATCACATAGAGTTTAAGAGAGGGTATAAAAACCTACTACCCATGTGCTCAGCCCTTCTTCCCTCTGCTCTTTCCTGCAAGAACCATCTTTCTGCCTCTTCAATAAACTGTAACCTTCTTCCCAAAGCAGTCGCCATGTTGCTTATTTATCCCCGGCTTGGATGAACCAGGATGAAGACTTTAATCCAACAATTTGGCACCCCAGGTGGGACTCCAAGCTAACCTCTCCAATGGACTGAGACTGGTAAGCCCCATCTTGCCGGCAGCAGACCCCCTTGTGTCTGTAGATGGGTTTCCCAGGCCTTGCCCATGTGGAGCCAGGGTAGTAAAGGGAGTTTTGAGAGTTTGAGCTCAAGGGCTGCTTTGGAAAGAAGGTGAAGGTGAGTACCTCTAAATTTTAAGTTTAAAGCCCAGGGGAACAAAGAAAATGTGTGCATGTCTGTGTGTGAGAGTGAAAAGACCCTTTTTTCCCAATCACAGTTGGATTTTGCTCCTGGTCTTTCCTAGCTGCAGAAAGGATCTGTTTAATTGGCAGAACCTGGAAAGCATGGGGGTTTGGTCAGAGCGCAGAACCTTTTGTTAGGGAAAAGGGAGAGGCTGTGTGAAAATGAAGTGGAATGAGTGGATGAAAGAATTGGATTTGGGCAACTAGCTGGTAAGACCCTGTAAGCAAAGCAAAGCAAAGTTAGGAAATTAAGCCCCGGGCTAGGACCGTCCTTACCTCTGGAAAGCAAGCAGAGGTCGTCCCAGACATTTGAAGTCTGCAAACAGTGGTGGTGAAAAGTGAAGGTAAAGCTGGTAAGAGTGTCCCGTACCTTCTGCAGGGGAGAAGAAGTGTCCTCGACAGACTCATTTTTTTGGTCTGAAACCGTGGTGATAGATCCCTAAAGGAGCGCCACGTACTCTGTGAGGGATCCAGAGTCCTCCGTGGGTCCCTTTTTGACCCAAAACCGTGATGGAAGGTGGAAGTCTCACAAGGAGGCTTCAGTGCACCAGACCTGATAGAACCAAAGTGAACCCCTGCATCAGGAATAAGGGAATCATGGGAGGTTCTGCTTCAAGGGTCGAGATAGGTTCCCCAGTGTAAAGCTTGCTTGAGGTCTGGGACGGGAATCAGCTACCCGTTCAGGCAAGTATGAAAAAAGAGATAGGTAAAGAAACTATATGTTAAAAAAAATAGACTTTGCTTAGGGCTTTGCTGGGAAACCAATTTGGCTAAATAAAGGTACTTTAAGGGAAAATAAAAAGTAGTGATTCTCTTTCTTTCTCTCTCTCTTCTCTCTATGCAACCACGTGGTATGTTTAAAATCTGTGCCTTCCCTAATTTGAGCTATCTGAAGCTTATGGTGGGAATGACTAGGATGTGTAAAACTAAGACTTCTGTTTCCTTTTCTGTTCTCTTGTCTTTGTGTATATATGTTTGTCAAAGTCTGTGTGTGAGAGGTAAATGTGACTGTTAACTGTTTCAAATCCAAAGAAAAAAGAATTTTAAATTCTGCTAGAAATTCTGCTTAAAATAAGCCACAAAAAGAAAATACCTCACTGTTTGTCTGGCCAACAAACAGAGTGAAGAAAAAAATTGTGTTTTTTTGTTTGTTTGTTTTCCTCTTTCTCTCTGTGTACTCTTAAGAACAGCCTAAAGTTAGCAGGAGGAATGTTTTAAGTTCATCTGCTAGAAAGGTGCCCGCTGATTATCTTTTCCAGAATCTTCCCAGGTATTGAGGTCAGGCTGATGGGTCAGTAGTTTTCTGGATCTATTCTTTTTTATGTTTTTTTTTAAGATGGGAACTACATCATCTCTTTTCCAGTCCTCTGGTAGTTCCCCAGTGCTCCAGGATCTTTGAAAAATATAGTTCAGTGATTCTGAGATCACATCTGCCAGTTTCTTGAGAACCTTGGGGAGTAATCCATCTGGTCCTGGTGATTTGAACTGGATAGATGCTCACTTACCATTTTCTTGCCTATCTTAACTTGTGTTTCTAATCTATTTTTTTATGGTACTGTTTTTGATAAGTTGGACTGTTTGCTTTTTTATTATTTTTGACTTTGGTCACAAGCCTTAGTTCATTTTGAGCCTTAGCTTTCTTCACCTCATCTTTGCAGGCTCAGACTATTTGCTAACATTCTGCTTTAGTTATGTGCCCCTCTTTCCACTTTTTATACTTGTCCCTCTTATCTTTCAATTTATCAGAGAGTTCTTTATGCAGCCATGCTGATTTCTTGTGAGAGCTATTATTTTTCTTCTTTGTTGGTATTGTGCTAGACTGGGTTATTTTTTTAAATTTCCCAAGCTTCTTGAGTTGTTTTCCCCTTGAGGATTCTCATCCATGGAATCCCTCCCAAGCCCTCTCTAAATTTATTGAAATTAGCTCTCTTGAAGTCCAAGACTCTAGTTTGACTGTGTTCTTTTGCTTGTGCTTCCATAATGTTGAATTCCAATATTGCATGATCACTCCCCCCCAAGGTTCCTGTGGCTTCAACACCTTCTATCACTTTGTCTTTGTTAGTGAGAATTAGATCCAATATGGCTAATCCCCTAGTTCCCTTCTCTACTTTTGGGAAACAAAGTTGTCTGCAAGGTTTGTCAGGAATCTGTTTGATCTTTCACTTGGTGCAGAGTTTTTCTCCCAGTTGATGTCAGGGTAATTAAAATCCCCCATTACTATTGTCATGTGCTTCCTACATACCTTAGTTGAGTTCTTATACCCTTTCATGGTTTCCAAAATTGTCATTCCTGATTGGTGAGTTTAAATTTGTCTTTTTCTGATTTGTTGGTCAGTGTCTGTTGTTGGGTTAATTTCCTTCTTAATTCTGTCTAAAAGGTGTTAATTTTTGTTCCAGGAGGGACCTGGTGTTAATCATTTTATTGTTGTGTACCTTTTGGTGTTTCTGTTCTAATCCTGTCAATCCTAATTGCTGTTAGCCAGTTCTGTATTCCTTATAGCCAGTGTGTGTTAAGTGTTTGTTTATTTAGCCTCAGGCTGCCACTAAGTCAGACTAGTTTGTATTGGGTTCTTCCTGAATTTGCCAAGGTATTTTCTCTTTGGGGTGAGGAGGGGGGTGTCCTGCCTGCTGGGTTCCTGCCCCAAGCTCTGGAAATCACTCTGCAATGTGTTGTAAATGGGTTTTATGTTCTAAATGGGTTTTATCTGTCTATGCTTTTCCTGAAACATGACCAGCATTTTTAAGTTGCAAGTCCTTGTCTTTAACATGTTGCAAATGTTCAAGTTCAGAAGTGAAACTTTTCATGTATGTTCTCTTACCAGAATCCAGTCTTTCTTTTGTCATCTGGGATGATTTCATTTGTCTGCCTATCTGTTTCTTTGACCACTGCAATATTGATGCCTTTTCAAACTGCCTGCAAGCTACCCCCACCCCCCACCCTCATGTACTTCTCTTTTTTCTTGTCCTTTGTTCTCCATACCTTTTGTCTGTCTCTCCTGGGAGAATCCACCCAGAAAAGGGGGGAGCCCTTGTTCTTGTATCTTTCAGCCCTGCACAGATGACCACACACAACCTTTGGAAGCAGAGCACACAGACCCAGAAGCTGCCTCCATCCATTTGAGCCATGGAATTGGGTTTTGCATCCAGCCATCCACTAAAAAGCCACCATGCAACCTGAGTGGAACATCTTCCCAAGTCCTACCATTCCCCCAGATGCCTGTGAGAGCTGTAGAAGGAAGGAGTCCTGGAGCCACTGGTCCCCATGTGAAGCCTCAGAAAAGAAAACTAGAAAGACTATGGGGGGAAGGTGGAAAGTCATTGTAAAGTTCTCTTTCTTGCTCCATTTGTATTGTAACAAGCCAGTTGAATGTATTCATGGAGAGAATAGTTGGCGCAGCAAGTACTGAACACTTTGGACTTCTATCTGGTGGGAGGAAAAATTTATCCAGAATGTTTGCATTGCCTGTTTTGTAGAAGTAGTTGCACATACACACACAAACACCATTCATAATCACACTTGAGTCTCTTTCACCTACCTTTAGTAAAGTTCCCCAGGCTGATTTTTGCTCTATTGCACCAAAGCTTTGTAGGAACAACTTCCAACAAATTCCAAGGGGGAGGGAACCAGGCCCCTTCAGGTGATTTGCAATTCATATGCCCTGACTAAGGAAGCAACAGGAAACAGATCTCCAAACCTCAGCCCTGAATATCTTGCACTGGTGGACTTGGATTGGGATTCCTAGAGCTCATTATGTGCAATTTAAAGAAAAAATTGATAGCTGGCTTGCATACTAGCTAATCTCAATTGGACATTACAAACCTGGATGCACTGAACTAAGAGCTAAGGCAGGAAACGACCCTTGAAAATGGGCAGCCAGTGGTTATGTACTAAGAAAAACCATGGCTGTGAAGAATTTTGAGAGGAATGTGCAAACCTGACTGGAAGCTAAAAGTGACATCCAACATTTGAAAATGATTGGCACAGAATATTGGACACTATAAATTTCTTTTCCACCTAACAAAATTTTTGCCCTGACTTTTAGAACTTTATGGGTTGCAAGCTCCCCTTTTGGGAGCCACTGAAGGGATCTTTTTCTGCTGCCTCCATTAACGTCTTATTTTTTGGCTTAACAGTTTAAAAGCTTGTCTACCAAGTCTCCCTGACCAGATCAATTTTAATGTTGTGCCAATAAGTGTGACATTCTCACACTTAAGGCACAAAGGGGGGAATTGAGGGAAGTTAGCCCAGAGAAGGAAATATTAAAAAGACAGAAAAATATATTTTTCCTCAAAAGGATTTTTAAAACCAGAAACCAATCCTGGCCTCAAATCTCTTTGCCCCAAGCAGGAGCCAGCCGTATACAAATGCAGATGTAAAACCATCAGAAAGTTTGTCAAGACAAAGAAAATCTGCATATCCCATCCAAACTCTAGGAGTCATTAGCCCCATCACCAGGGAAGCAGGATATGATAATAGGATTGTTCTGGATCATAGATCCATTTAACCTTGTATAACTCTATGTTTACCATAACTCTATGTATCTTGTATAACTCTATGTATCCCTATGTAACGGCAAGGGGAGGGAGCAAGGGTCAGGGGGCGGAGCTTCAAAGGCATCCCTGGACACTGGCCTGGCGTTAGTCCCTTTGTTCCTTGGCAACACATGCAGCCACACAGCTGCAGACTCCACGATCACCCCACCATGTGACGCTTGGGAGAAGAGGGGAAAATCTAATGTCAATTTACCTGTGGGACAACCAGATTGCTAAATCTTATTTTGGATGCATCTCTACAAACTGTAAGTCTTTGTCTAGGATTCCCAGAATAAAAGCAATATTTTCTGTTTGTTCTTCTGAGTTATCTATCTGTTAAAGACTGGAATAAAGCTAGTTTCCTGTCCAGAAACAGAATAGTAAATTGACATATTAATTCTCCTCTGATCTCATGCAATAGCAATTTGATGAGATTAATTTTCCTCTGATCTACATTTTAAAGAAGCAAGAAAAGTCTCTCTTGCATGTGAAAGTAACTAGAAGTGACTGAAGGTGTGATCTAGAGGCATTGTATTGCTGATTTGCTGTCATCTCTGCAAGCCAAGTTTTAAAACAACAAAACCAGCCTGTGAAGGCTGCGTTTCTAAAATCAAAGAGTGTGGGCTGTTTCCCCCCCCTTTCGCCTGCAGAGCTATTTACGTTTACAAAGAACTGTTTAAGACTACCAAGCGACTCTTCATTGCTTGAAATAATGAAGCCTGTCTCCCACTCTGTCTAATGCAAATCAATGATTTGAAACTTGAGTGTTTAAAGTCTTTATGTCTAAAGAGTAACGAAGAAACAACACGTCTTCTTCTTCTTCATGAGTTTGCTAGCTTAAGGAGCCTTTTTCCAGAGCAATAAAATTCTTCCCGTCCCTTTGTTCACTTACCTTAGCAACTGGTCGTCAAGGAAGAGAGCAATTAAACCATTAAGCCACTCTCTCTCTCCGTCATAAAGCCTCAATACTGGCGAATAGATGCCACACTCCCTCACCCCTTAGGAATGCCTGGAATTTCAACCGGTTGAAATAGAATAAGGCGGAGGCACAACCAGCCCCACTAGCAGGGCAGCAGCGCCCCCTGGTGGCCAATCTGCACGTGACACCTCGGAAAATTTTTTTTTTCTCCTTTTCACATCACAACAACTTGATAATTTAATTCAATCAAGCCTATACCACCACTAGAGCTTTCACCCAGTTTTGAGTGACAAAGAAGAAGGACGCATAGCCATCAATCCTTGCCTATTATCACAAGCTGAATACCCAGTGTGTTCCAGCCTGCAACTTAACGACCAGGTGGGAGTTCATGCCTCTCAGTGGCCTTAGCAGGTACGTGGTAATAGGAAGAATTTGGCTGACCTCTCTTCAGACGTCCCCTAGTGGTTAAAGGAGGAGCTGCACGCGAGCCTTTAATCACGCCCAGAGAAAGCCCTCTAGTGGACAAAGGGTGTACCTCGAAAGAAGATCACCCCGGTAGCTGATACGCAGATAGCGACCCCCTAGTGGTCAAAAAGTGAAGTTCATCCAATTTCCTTCAAATTAGCTAGGAACCACAGGACAACGCTCCCAGTGGCTCCTCCACCTACAGACAGCACCCCTGAAGCTGATCTGCAGAAAGCGACCCCTAGTGGTCAAAAAGTGACGTTCATCCAATTTGCTTCTAAATAGCTAGGAACCACAGGAGAACGCACCCAGGCACCTCCACCCACAGACAGCACCTCTGAAGCTGATCGGCAAGTAGCGACCCCTAGTGGTCAAAGAGAGAAGTTCTTCAAATTTGCTTCAACATAGCTGAGAAGATCACTGAACCCATCCTAACCATGGCAGAGCGGCTCATTGATCTAGATGAAGGGGTTCAACCAACCAGCCTAGTTGAGACACCCCAACCAGACGGCCAAGGAGAAGCACCGCAAACAGCCTCCCTTGACCTGTACACAGAAGCTGAAGCTCAAGCCTCAGTAAGACCAAAGACGTCTCAGAGTCACTATGATCTGAGACAACAAAGAACGCCAACTGAAGCCATGCATGCAAACCTGTTGGAGAAATGGCACACTGTGCACAAGCGCCATGAAAGATGCTGGGAGAAATGGCACAAACTCTACCTAGAGCAAAAGGAGGATCTCTCCCCCGAACGTGCTCACGCACTGGAAGGTGATAAGGAAGACCCCTTCACACAATGGATGGACTCCGAACGGCAACTCAAGGACATCCAGCAGCAATTAAGAGACTCAGAAGTCGACCGCGACATGCAAAGTCTTCGGTTACTGAACGAGGAACGCAAGAAGCTTCTAGAGAGCCCACAACGCCCTCCAGAATGCGAGCCTCGCCCGAGAGACAGACCGGTTGACAGGGCAGAGTCTGAATTTTCCCGCCGTTCACACGCACCGTCCCAACGGTCGCACGTGGCTCCATCCCATGCTTCTGGAAGGGCATCATCCTTTCACCACATCTCCAAGGCACATTCCAGCGTGTCACAACAGTCTCATGTCACAGGCGCCTCCCGCCATTCAAAGGCTTCTTCCCGCCAGAGCCAAGCATCTCGAGCCTCAAGGGCAGAGAGCATTGCCGCTCGCATATCAAGGCCTAGAAAAACACTCAGAAATAGCCTCAAAGTTCATGCCACAGGAACAGGAACCTATTCCAAACAAAAGGCTAGAGGGGGTATAAAAACCTATTACCCATGTGCTCAGCCCTTCTTCCCTCTGCTCTTTCCTGCAAGAACCATCTTTCTGCCTCTTCAATAAACTGTAACCTTCTTCCCAAAGCAGTCGCCATGTTGCTTATTTATCCCCGGCTTGGATGAACCAGGATGAAGACTTTAATCCAACAATAGTACACATAGACACCTGGTGTCTCTGAAACCTGCTGGTAGACTTCATTTTGTGTGTTCCAAATACATTGCTTCTTGCAATTGAAGTCAGTGAGCCAGGCATAAGAATAATTGGAGAATTAAAGTTAAACTTGTTGAGGCCTAGTTAACAAAAATAACACATTTCAAGTTGGCCACAGTTTTTACTTAGTGTAATCCTTTGAATATTTACTTAAAGTCATATTGTGTTCAATCAAATTTGCTTCTAGATAAGTCTAGGATTGTAGAGTAGCTTCAGATTTGTCCTTCCTTCCATCTCTTATCCTTTTCTTCTTTATAAAAGAGCTATTCTGATTATGACCTGGAGCCCTCATACAGTGCTCTATACCAACACAACACAAAGAACTTGAGAATTTGAGCCAGATCTTTATAGTAAAATCTCCATTTCTTTATGGAACAAGCTCTAGCAGATTTCTTGTAGATTCTAAAATAGAGTTGTTCGATTTAATTTTGGCAACATATTCATGCTCTTTTCATGGCAATAGTATTGGTTTACTATAAGCAGACTTCTTCCAGGATATTTTTTTTTCAACTTTGTAGTCTAGCACAGGGCTTTTCAACCAGTGGTACAGGTACCACCTGTGGTACATTGGCACCTGGCAGGTGGTACATAACCATCCTAGAAAAGTGGTAGTGGGGGAGGGGAATGAGCTGAACTGGTGGCAGCACCACACAAGCCTGAGTGAGAGATGGCTGGAGCTGCAGGGATGTCAGGGCTCAGCGGAAGTGCCAGGATCAGTGCCGCTTTCCAGCTGATCGGTGCTTCTTCGGGACTGTCAGGGCTCAGTGGAAGCGCCAGGATCAGTGCCAGGATCCAGCTGGAGCTCAGCGCTGATCCTGGTGCTTCTGCTGAGCCCAGAAGAAGTGCCGATCAGCTGGAATGTTGCAGTATCTCCAGGGTCTTTTGATTTACATTCAGATGCTTGGCAACTGATTCATATTTATGACGGTCACAGTGTCCCAGGGTCATGTGAAGTGACCAAAACCTGCTGCAACCACCCAGCAGACGGGGGGGAATAAAAACCAAACACCCACCCCACCCCCGCTGCCAATCCTCAACAGAAATGCTCACAACAATGAAAACCTTGGACAGGAGGAAGAGCGCAGCCGGGTGGGCAGGCAGGTGTCTTGCTCGGCTGTGGCTTGGGGGGCACTTTTTTCAGTGCCATTGTAACTTTGAACAGTCACTAAGCAAACTGTTGTAAGTCGAGGACTACCTGTACTTTATCACTTTTTTCCTTTTTTTTTTTGGTCACCAAGTTTTTGACACCTTGCTAGGCGACTGGTGGTACTCGGATGTTGCCATATCCTAAAAGTGGTACAATGGGTGAAAAGGTTGAAAAGCCCTGGTCTAGCAAACAACTCTGGATCTTCCTAGTGGTGTCCTCTTCAAGGACAAATCAGGTTTAAATTTTTTTTTTCAAAATTAATCTAGGATATTATCTGAAGTCATGCCCTTATTGGCTTCAGTTTTTGTTGTTGTTTTTTGTCCTAGTGGAAGCTCTTCTTGAATTATTTATCTTCTGAAATCTATTTCCTTATAGATCTTTGAATATTATTAATCTCTCTTCCATAATTTAGCCTGGTTCCAAGTGTATTCAAAATATGCTTCCATGATCACCAGATCAAATTGAACTGTTTGGGCTGAAAAATAGAAACCCACCACCTATATCCATAGAGGTTGGTGGGAATGGAGTGAATAATAGCCATTTTGGTTTTGATCTTATATTGTCACTTAAACTTTCCCTTTTTTCCTGACCTGGAACTGACGTTTTGCCTACTTTTTTTTCTCCAGAATAAAAATTGCTCCACAGAAGAACAGACCTACTTTGATTCAAAAGATGGCACTTTTGACTTGTCACATATTCCCCCAAATTTTAGGAATGGGACTAACCTGAGCATTATTTTACAGGAAAAAAATAGTCCATTGCTAAATCTGAAGCACCAATCAAATGACCCACCCTCCATCCCCCAGTCTGCTACTTCTAAGATATATCTGGAATTTTTCCACAGAAGTACTCCATGCAACAAGATTTTGCTGCTGCTCCTGATAGTAGTGAATACATTTTTTCAGCTGAGTGCCTCACTTAGTAACTGGCTATCATTTATATAGCAGTTCTTAAGCACTTTTTGCAGTCATTATCTCCATTTTTCCATATTCTATAAGGCAATGAATATTTCTATTTCCCCTTTACAGACAAAATAACTGGAGCTGAAAAGAAAGATCTGCAGAGGCCCAGCACATGATTCAGCAGCTGAATTATGATTTAAAATGAGGTCTTCCATCAAGAGTTATCCATATAAGTTCTATAACACACTAATTCATATTGTTTTCCTTAAGCTTATTTAGTTTAATCTCACCAAGAGATTGTTGAATTGGGATTGAAGGCTGAATACAGCAGTAGCAGCAAAGGGCATTTGTTTTCTTGGCAGTCCTTATAATAATGGAAGAAGCCCATGAACAAACAATTTCCTTTATCATATCTTCTTCCAAGCTCAGAATAATCCTTTCCTATTAGAGGGTACAAACGCTTTGCATTTTCTCACACAAGCACACCTAATGCCAAACCTGAGATCAGAACCTGGGAGTCCTATTCCACCAGCAACAATCCCTCAGTTTTCTGGAGACACCTGTTTTCAGGTGTTCTCTATCCCTTCCCTGCTTCTAGAAAGTCTCATTAGAGGTGTATTTCCCCGCTTTTTTACTCCCTCCCACCTTGCTATGCAACACTGAGCAGCCTGTTTATGAGGGATACTCCCCATGGCTTTCAGAAAACTAACATCCATTTCTCTCTTTGGCTTCCCTGTGGATCGTTTCTCCACTGAAATCAAGAGAGCTCATCCCCCCCTCCTGATCCTTCAATGCCTACTTGCCCCATCAACCTCTATGCAAAACAGCCAGTGAAAAGGACACACACACAACACACCGCCTGCCTGCCAGAGGTTTCCATCCATCTGGTACCCCACAACTGAGTTTCTCCCCACCAGGAGGACCAACGTTCATCATTCTGAAATAGACACTACTTCTGTTGGCCTCTGAGGACTGGTCTCTTCCACTTCAATGTTTCCAGGTCACTGGCCCTGGTTTCAGTGGGTGGGAACATTTGTGAGAAAAAACTGGTTTAAGGAATACTAGGCATGGCCCCTACCTCATTTGTACTCAGGAAATATCGGTCTGGATCTTGTGGACATCTGCTCATTTTCAGTAATGTTTCCATTTCTAATGGAGAGAGAGAGAAGAGAGGAACGGAGAGGATCACGCTTAGTCCCAGGGGAGAGAAGAAGAGAGACACGCACGCATGCATAACTAGGTAACGGTTTGGTATCCACGTCCGGTGAATTATAGCTGCGCTGGGCCTATTCCGCGGGGAAGATCTGCAAGCCACACAGATTACACTGCAGCAGAGAGGAACCAAAACTGATTGCATCCCTCCAATCAGTCCTTCTCAGGGAGTTACTCCCATATCTGCTCAAAGTGGGAATTTAAGCCAGGACCTGATCCTCTAAGAGGGAGCTCCAAGAGGAAATGGGTTGTCCGCAATCCTAAACCATCCACCAAATCATCACGGTCAGCCAGGCTGGAGAAAATCCCTTTCAGCTGCAAGCACATGGTGACAATAGCTGCCAAGATGCAGCTGCTCCTGGAGTGAGGACCTGAACAACTCGGGGGAGAGAATTTCACAGAGTGCAGTCATTTTGATCCGAAGGGCTGGGAGTAATGAAGTATATGAGTGGAAAGGGATGGCATATTTCCTGTAGCCAAGATAAGCCCTGTGATTTAATGGGGGACTCTTTCAGGCTTCCACAGTGGACTGTCCAGCTATATGGTAAATCATGAAGCCAATGTGCAATTCATGAATAGCTGCAGTTTTGTAATGTAGCCAATGCTTTGCATGTTGAAAGTCCCAGTTCTAATCATTAGCCTAGCCACCAACCAGGAACTCGGGTAAGGGGGCTTAAGGAAGAAGGCTCCTTTCTAGAAACCCCCATGGAGACACAGAGGACTCTATGGCTATATGATGGTTGAATACCCAACAGAGAAGGCAGTTTCATACAATCAGATTTAACGCCATACATTCTCAGTGATTTTTAAATTTGGACCCAATATGATTCATCCCAAATATCTCCCAGAACCTAGGTATACCAGAGGAAAAGTGGTTTGCTTTTGGAATTGAATGCTGCTCCCATACTTCCCTCCAGCAGGGGGAGGACGTCTCTTCCTGGATCTCTATGCAAAGCTTTGGCTTTACTTGTTCCAGCCTCTAACTTTCCTCCTCAGAATAAAAAACCATAGCAAACTTTCTCTTAGAATACCCACTAAATAGAGTGTTCCCATTTATGTAGCTATAGAAATGTTTTAAATAGGAAATCAGTGTTTGGACTGGCTGCTCCTTTCTCATTTGCTTTTTTATGGGAAAAGAGAGGAAGAGGCCAGGTTGGAGATAACACTTCCAGTTTACTAGGGGGTTTTGCCCTTTGCACCAGCCCTTGTTTTCTGCTATTAGAAAGCTATTTCCCAATTCGGACAACTGGATTTAGTCTTCTTCTTGAGTGTAAAATGGCTAAAACTGCCTAGTTACTTTCCCTAACTAGCAATGTAACCAATCTGTTGGTTTCCTCCAAAAAAAGCCCTTGACTCAGGAGGACCCTCATAACCAAACCTTTTTATAGTGAGCTACTGACCTTCCTCAACCTGGCAAATACTGGTTGGCCAGATTGGGAAAATCTGATTTATAAGATGGCTGTAATTTGGGAACCCAGCAAATTTGGACATACCAAAGTCAGTTAATCTAACTTCAACTGTCCTAAAACACTCCACTGAGGACTCCCTAAGTCAAAATATGGAGAATACTGCTGCTGCTGCTGCTGCTTCTCTGCTGCTGTTGCAATTTATTCTGAGCATTCCTGGGTTTGTTCTGTACCCTTCACTTACCTCTTTTAATTTCTGTTTCATGTAAGCTCTTGTTGGTTGGCTGTCTGTTTCCTGCCAACATTCCCACTTTGTTCTTCCATTATTTCACACATATAAAACATGCTCAATGTGTCTGCTTCCTATATTCTTTCCTTAAACTTATCTAGCCTTCACTTTGGGGGCTGGCATCTTTGCTACTACCATGTTTTTAACCCCTTTTTATTTGATCTTACCCAAATACCATTTGAATATGTCTTTGAATTTTGCTTTGGAGAATTTCCCCTGTCCATCCTACTGGTGTACATAAACCCATTAGCCTTGCTGTGCTTATCTGAATTGGGGAGAAGAAAGTCATCCTGTATTTGATGCTGGGCTGAAAGCCCATATGTGCGAATATTTCATTAGGCTTCTCCTAACTCATTTCACTCTATCCCTGCAGAACATCTTGTGTAATATGCTGGAAGCAGTCAGAAGTGGAAACAGAAATGGAACTCATGACATTAGTTACAGGCAATGGGTTGGGGACGGAGACAGAGACAGAGAGATTGCTCGGGAAATGCTACAGCATTCTTCTCCAACTTACCCCTCTGTACATGCAGACTTAAAATACAGTCCCCCCTTTTATGGAGAACACCTGATTAAAGACAGATAATTTGTGCCATCCAGCTTAAGAAATAGATCTACAGCTGTGTGTGAAGTATGTTCTCAAGAATTGTGAGTCTCAAAGTTCAAAGCCATATAGCCATAAGAGAAAAAAAACATGTCCCTAAATAATCAAAGACATCCGCCGCCCCCCCCCCCGCCCCCCAGAAACAAGCTAAGACAATGCTGCCAAGAGATTTTGGGTCTAGTGGCTTTAAGGTTATGATTTCTAGGAAGTCCCAAAGGTTTGATCTAGAGCTCAATACTGAGAAGTCATAGATAATTTGCAAATAATAATATGCCAACTTATGAGTCCAGTGTCACTAAATAGAAGCATAGCATATTGTATGCGGTGATTAAAAAAAAAAACCAGGAGAGTGTATGTCAAGCATCCCGTTGGCCTATACAGCAAAAGAAACTCCTGGGACATTTTTGATTGCCAAAAGAGTATAACTGACAGATCCATATAGGAACAGAAAAAGCAAAGCCAGTCCTAAGGTTTTGGCATGAAACACAGCAAGGTAAAAAAAACACTTTCCTTCCCCAGGCCACCTATTGTCCACTGTCCACCAATCCAGGTTAAGCATTTTGTTTTGGGAAAACAGTCTACACCTTCCAAATGTCTTCAGCGTCTGACCTTGAAGTTGCAAGATTTTCTCAGGCTGCAAATGGCTCACGTAATTTCCTTTTCTCCCTCCCGGCTCCCCGCACCTTCCAATCATGCCTATCCACCCCACCCCCCACATAGCTTCTTTGTCAAGTTGCAAGCAGAAAGAAGCTCCTTGCGAGTCAACCTTGACTTTTTTTTATTTTAACAGTTATAGTAGTTTATTATTAGAATACTTCAATTCATGGTTTGCTAATACAAAGGTCAGCCAGTTATTGTAATGTTCTTAAGAATAATCATTTTGTGTTTTGGTATGATTTAGGCTTACCCAGAATAGGATTTATCTTTTATTTTCAATCATGCACTTTATATCTGTTTAAAATTGGCATTCACTAATTACTGTCAAAATTATAGTAAATAAAAGTCTTATTTTAATTATTCAGTGAGAGTATTTCTTTAGTGAGTGACTCTTATTTTGAAGAAAATTTATTTGAATCCTTTTATTTCTAGCAATCATTTAATTTAATCATTTGCTCATGATTATGAACCAATAATATTTTGGGATACTTACAACTAGCATTGTTTATATAAAATAAATATATAATAGTCCATATCAGAAAACGTCTGCTCATAGAGCAGGACTACTTTCTGTTAGCCTTCTTTATTTTGTAGATTTACTTTCCCTTTCAAAATCCATTCTGGTCTCTTAGGGGTTCCTTAAAGTAGAATTTGAATGCATCAGTAATATATGCAAGAATCCCATCACATTCATGAGTGGAAACAGATTTTGCACTGAGAAATACAGAACATACTACTATTACTCCTACTATTAATAATAATGATATGAAACTATATGGAAAAAAGCTGTACACATAGCCCTTGATAGACAACCATAATGGATCTTGCTCATTACGGTTGTATGTTGCATTGGTTGTAAAACGGATCAATCTTATGACTGATCTGATTTTATGACTTTTTTGTGGTGGTAGTTATATGAATGCCATGGTCATAAATTGAATGCCATGGTCATTGAGCAATGATTTGCTGTGGGCACAGTTTTGTCGAAAACCAGAAGAAAGTACTGCCTTAGCAAAGCTGTTGTAAAATGTGGTCATGTGATCATGTGATGCTGCAAACGGCTGTAAATGTAGTGATGTTGTCAACTATCTGAAGTTCAGTCATGAGGGAGCCTGACTGTCAGAACTTCAAATCTAGGTTATAAGTCCTTTTTGGGGTGTGTCATAACTTTAAACAGTTGATAAGTGACCAGTTGTAAGTTGAGGACTACTTCTATGTCCTACAGAAATGGAGGCAGAACTTTACTTCAGAACAAACAAAGAATAAAAGCATGCATTAGCTGACTATGTAAAAGACATCCAGGAACAAGTTAAAAATTGGAACTTACTAAATGTACAGGAAACAAAGTGAATGTTGAAACAATGTAATAAAAAAACAAACAGAATGCTGGAAAGGAAAAGCATCACACAGACAATTTGTACAAGCCATCAATGGGAAAATGGATAAAGGTAAAATCTGGCAATGGCTTGCAACTTGTACATTAAAAAAGAAACCGAAGGCTTGTGTTTGGCTGCACAAGTGCAAGCTATTTGAATTAATGCAATCAGGGCCAGAATTGAAATATCATGAAATGATTCAAACTGCAGATTGTGCAAAGAACCAGAAGAAACAGTAGATATATTCAGCTCATTTAAGAATATCACACAAAGTGATTATAAACAACATTATAGAGACACCAAAATGATTATAAAAATATTATGCATTAGTAATGAAAAAATGGTGGGAATATAGAGCTGACAAATTAGTAAGAAATGAGCAGGTTAATATATTGTGGGATTTCTGAAAACAGATAAAATCTTGGCTCACAACACAGTAGATACAACTGTGATTGAAAAGAAGAAAGTGTGGACAATTGATGTGGCTGTCAACAATCTGACTAGCGAACCCAACAAAAGGAATCCTCAAGGCAATTAAGTCCCAGTAAGCATAACTTTATTGAGTACAGCTTCTCAGAACTGAAGAAGCGGGACCAACTCTGAGGTTTCCTGTGCGAAAGCTTGCTTAGTTAAACATTAGATTCCCACATCTCCCCCACCGGTTGTTCACACTGTCCAACAGTAATATTTCTTTTTGTTATACTTCTCAATCGAGCACCTGTGGCAGTGACCTTGGCTTGGTGCAGGCTCTCATGGTCCGTGAATGGCTTCTTGGCGTTCCATTCCATTTCCTCCACCCTTTTCTTTGGCAAGACGATGAAGCTAACAGGCATTGTAGCTATTCAATCTTGACCTGTTGACCCCACGAAAGAAAGGCAGACCTGGGAAAACATTAAACACAAATTATCACCATTAATCATTAATACTCAATTATGGTTTTGGGTGTTGAGGGTATGTATCATAGAATTTTCTTATTCATCAGTCTGCACTAACATTATGAGTGGCTACCCATTCCGCATCTGCTAAGGGGTATCCTTTCCACTGTACTAAACACTGCAGTTTCCCTTTAAAAAATCGTGAGTCCAGTATTCTCTTAATTTCATAGTGTTCCTCCCCACCACCATAACTGGAGGAGGAGGAGGCTTGTGCTCAATTGGCTTTAGGCTTGAAGCAGTTTCAACAAACTACAATGGAACACCAGATGGACCCGTCTTAAACGTTTTGACAATCGTAGCTCAACTGTAACTGGGTTCATAATTTGAACAATCAGGAAGGGCCCTATATATTTAGGGCTTAGCTTTTCACATGGTTGCCTCAACCTAAGATACTTGGTGGATAAGCACACCTTATCCCCAATGCTAACGTCTCTTCCAGTCAGCCTGTTGCTTGTATGGCCTGGCCTTATTCAGAGGTTTCTGTACATCCCCCCCCCAAGTGGCTTTTAGGGTCTCCATCTACTCAGCTAGAGACACTGAGGAAGGAAGTTCTCTCGGAGGTTCTGGCATAGATACGAATTGTACTCCTGGAGCTATTTTAAATCGGGTGAACCAAGTGCTACTATGTACTGAGTTGTTATACATCACTTCCGCAAAAGCCGGAGCTTCACCCAATTAGTTTACATAGCAGTGTAAATATTGCTCTATCATTGAGTTCACCTTTTCAGCCTCCCTGTTAGTACTCAGATGAAACCTTGAGTTAAGCCCCTGGGAAGAGCCTATTAACTTTGGTAACTCCCGCCAAAACTTTGCAGTGAATTGCACCCTCCTGGTCAGAGATGATGCATCTTGGAACTCCATGCAGCCGGTATACATGCTGCACGAACAACTTTGCCAGAGTTCAGGCTTATGGAATCTTCAGGCATGCCACAAAGTGTGCTTGCTTTGAAAACAAGTCAATTACAGTCCAAATCACTGTATTCCCAGAACTCTCGGGTAACTCCACGATAAAGTCCATTACGATTTCTTCCCATGGAGCTTTAGGGTTGGCTACTGGCTGCAACAGTCCTGGGGGCTTTCCCAGTAATTGTTTCGCAGAGGCATATATTGTGCATCCAGTAACATAGCTCTCTATGTCCTTGTTCATCTTGGCCAGGTGGAGGATTTTCATGAGTCTGAAATGTCCTTCAGCTTTCATGTCATGGCTTCTTTGCAGGATCTGGGTTCTTAGGCTGGCTGGGACGTACAGCTTATTCCCCTTCCATGCCAGGCCCTCTTTCACTGTCAACTCTTCCCTATTCAGGAACTGCTCATCTTTCCTCGGGGCTTCCTTCAGTTTTCGGTTAAAACATTATTGGCAGGTTGATGAGGAACCAGTGACCCCAACCCCATAGAGCTTTGGGTTTCCAGCTGCCTGGAGGGGATGATTGAGTTAACTATTCCTTTTCAAGCACTTTTGTATTGGGGCAAGCGGGAGAGTGCATTGGCAAGAAAGTTTTTCCTCCCTGGCAAGTAACGTAGGGTAAAGTTGAATTGGTTGAACTACTGTGCACTTCGGACTTGCTTAGGAGATAGCTTCCTTGGTTTTTTCAGGGCCACTAGATTCTTGTGTTCTGTCTACACCTCAGGGGGGACTCTATTGCCCTTTAAAAACTGTCTCCAACTCAGTAGCGCCCATCGGACCATATAAGCCGCCTTTTCCCACATCACCCAACGCCTTTCGGTGTCAGTCAGTTTCCGGGAGGGCAGGGTTGGAGTCTCCCCTCCTCATTCTTCTGAAGTAGGATGGCCCTCACTGCTATATTGCTTGAGTCGACCTGGATCACGAATGGCTCCGCTGGGTTTGGATTCCTAAGGGTCAGCTCCACGGCAAAGAGCCATTTAAGTCTCTCGAAAGGTGCCAATTTGACTCCATAATCAAATTGAGTGGCTGGCTTGGCTTGGGCTTCAGCCCCCGCCCTCCTCCTGTCTTTAGCAGTAATGGGCAAGGCTATTTGCGTGAATGAAGGAATGAATTGCCGGTAGAAGTTGGCAGCTGCCTTCTAGTTTGTGGGGCTTCCCATTCATGTATTGCTTTTAAATTTCCAGGATCTAGTTCCACTCCTTCACTAGATATACAATAGCCCAGGTAGTCCAGACTAATTTTGTGGAAGTCGCACTTGGATAGCTTGATGTAAAGCTTAGCTTCCACTAGTTTCCTCAGCACCTCTCTCACTAGCTTCATGTCCTCCATTGTCTCAGAGTAGATGAGAATGTCATTCAGGTACACCAGCACCCTCTTGTACAGGTGCTAATGCAGCACCTCGTTAATCAGCTGCAGGAACATAGCGGGTGCTCCCTGTAATCCAAAGAGCATCACTTGGAACTGGTAATATCCTAATTAAAAGCCCATTCATCCCACTCCTTAATCCTCACTTGGTGGTATGCTTCTCTCAAGTTCAGTTTGGTGAATACCTTCCCTTTAGACAGGTACCTCAGCATGTCCTTCATAAGGGCAAAGGGGTACGTGTTTTCCACGCAAACCCCATTAATCCCTCGAAAATTGATGCACAGTCTCAAGGAGCCATCCTTTTTCTCCTTGAAGAACACTGGTGCTACCACCCTAGATTTTGCTAGCTGGATAAAGCCCCTAGCTAAATTTTTATCTACAAAATTCCGGAGCTCCTTCATCTCCCTTGGAGTCATTGAGTACATCTTTGGTTTGGGATACTTTGCCCCAGGCAGTAATTTGATCGGTATTTCTTTGGGATGCTCGGCTCGGCTCACTCGCTCTCCGTTAGTGCTTTAACTATCTCCATTCTCACTTTCTCAGCTGACATTCCCTGTTTAACCTTTGGCGGTTTCTCCACCCCCTGTACTTTCTCAACTTTGCTCCTCAGGTGCCACTTGTTATTCCCACAGTCAATTGACAGGTTCCATTTCTTCAGCCATGACAACCCCAGTCTCTGACAACCCCAGTCTCTGCCATCTTTGGGATTACGATAAACCAAATAGTCTCTTCATGGCTCCCTGCCTTTAAGCTCACTGGCTCCATGAGGCAGGTTGCAGGCACACACACACACACACACACACACACACACACACAAACAAACAAACAAACAGAATGAACCATCCACTTGCTCAAATTTCAGGGGCTGTTTCAGTCTCTTAAATCTTAGCGCAACTTTTCCACTGTCTGCAAAGCTGACCAAGCAGCGAGTGCACCCTGAGTCTAACAAGGTGTAAAGCTCCCCTTGCTCCTGACTGGGGCACTCAACCCTCTACTTGGGCAGTTAATGGGGTGATGGCACCACTTACCATCAGGTTGTCTTCCCCCTTGCTGTCATAGAAGACTGAACCAGGCTTGTGGGGGGTCAGAGTTCCCTCCCCTTCACTGGACAAGGGGGCATGACTTGTTGCACTGCCCATGACTTGTTGCACTGCCCATGTCTTCTCCTTCATCTTCTTTGATGTTTTCTTCAGCTTAGGCTGGCTCAGGGCTCTCAGCATTGATACAGGCTGGGGTGCTAGGCAGTTAGCAGCCTGATGGCCCTCCTTTCTGCATCAGAAGCAGGCCCTTGTGGGGCGATGCTGGCCCTCTCTAGTGGTTAACAGAAGGGTTCCTCCCCCCTGTGCATTGACAGGCACTTCTCTTGGCCTTGGCAGGGATGGCTTTGTTGTGCTGCATGCTGCCTTTACTCCAACAGGTCCAGCTTTACCATGGTAGCCAGCTGATACCACATGTGAAGGTCATCCAGGATCCCCTGGGCAGGCAGTTCTGATACCGTTTAATTTGTCTTGGAAGTGGTAGACCAGTAAGCATTCTGGTCACCCTCTTAGTGTTCTAGCCAGGCTGCGGAACTCCCGAATGTACTCAGCTACTGCTTGACTTGCTTGCTTAATGGAACAAATTCTGGATTCCACCCAATGGGCCTATGTGGGGTCTCCAAACCTAGCCTGGAGCCCTTCCAGGAAAGCGTCCACATCTCCTAGTTCTAGAGCTCCCTCATCATGGAGTGCTACCACTCACTCGGCGGCTTCTTTCTCCAGGTTCACGGTAGTGGCATTTACGATTGTCCCCTTATCACGGAAATCTGCTCCATACTGATCCAGGTAGTTCCACACCTGGTTCAGGAAGTAGGCAAGTTTTTCCGTCCATCCGTCAAATGTGGCTTTCAAAGGTGGGGGCTCACAGTCGTCCTGGACCAACATGTAACCTGGCAGCACCCCCACCACCTGTGAGGTGGTATGAGCTTGGCCTCTCGCTGCCACAGGAATTGGTAGGAGTTGTCCAGAAGCCAATGGAGGGGGCCTGCTGCTCCCCTGGATCCTGCCGCCCCCTGATACACATGTCTCAGTATCATTGGGTGGGATGGAGAGGGGAGCGAGATGGTCGATTCCTGGCCAACTCCAGACCCGGCTCCTTAGGCTGGTGATTTCACAGATGCCGCTCCCTGCATCTTCATCCCACTTCCATCTCCCTCAGTTACTCCACCAAAGGACTGCGAGCTGTTGTTGCGGGCTTCCATTCTATTAACTCTTCCCATTTGGCAGCCCTCCTGGTCTTCCACCTGGCTCCCTGGGTTATTGCAATTCCCAGTGGGATCAGGGGAAACTCCATCTCGGCAGCCTTTCCCATGACAGTCGTCCATGGGGACTTCAGGATCGGGTAGAGGGATCCAGCCACAAATCCTTGTTCTCATGCCAGTGGCTGCTCTAACTTCTCACCTTGGACCGTGTCACCACTGGCTGTGTTCAAAGTCTGCTAGGATTGTTGCAAGCACTTCCCAGGGAGGGATCATTCCCGGCTTCACTGCAACCTTGGCTTTTTTCTTAGTTCCTGACATCGCTATGCTACAGCTCTCTCGGAGGTGTCTGAGGAGGCTGCATTCATAATGTGAAGGTTAAGGATAGTTGGTTTAATGTCAACAATCTGACTAGCGAACCGAACAAAAGGAATACTCAAGGCAATTAAGTCCCAGCAGGCATCACTTTATTGAGTACATCTCAGAACTGAAGAAGTGAAACCAACTCTGAGGTTTCCTGCATGAAAACTTGCTTTGTTAAACATTAGATTCCTGCTTCCCCACCCATCAGGTATTCACATTGTCCAATAGTAATATTTCTTTTTGTTATAGGAACAGTTCACTTTTCCATTGAGCACCTGCGGCAGTGAACTTGGCATGGTGCAGGCTCTCACGGTCTGTGAACAGTTTCTTGGCATTCCATTCCATTCCCTCCCCTTTTGTTTGGCAAGATGATGAAGCTAGCAGGCATTGTAGCAATTCAGTCTTGACAGTGGCATTACCAAGAGATAGCTGAATTTAAGAAAGAGAACTGGAGAAGATCGCAAAGTATCAAGATCTGAAAATCAAAACTGAAATGTGATCCTAGTAGTTATCAGCAAACTGGGTGCCATACCAAAAATTCTTGGATGACACTTAGAAGACTTGCATATTGGACTTCCGGTGTGCAGGCGACCTCGTCGGACGCAGCCGACAGCTGCCTCCCGCCTGTTTTCGTGTAAAAGCCGTTTTGACAGCAAGCATCAGCTGTCAAACGGCTTGATACCTTTCCCCCGGGCATAAGGGGATCGGTGAGCTGCCCGGGGTAGGAGTTGAGTTCCCGAGTCGTCCTATGTGGACGATGTAGGTTAG